>NW_019272024.1:1001338-1025620 GCF_002738345.1 Cucurbita maxima | reverse complement strand
TTTTTTTTTTTTTTTTTTTTTTTTTTTTTTTTTTTTTTTTTTTTTTTTTTTTTTTTTTTTTTTTTTTTCAGTTTGTGATTTGAATTTTGCTCCTCCTCGTATAAATAGGCCTTCGATTTCCATTACTGCAATAGCACGATGTCATATTACCATTTCCTCCCTTTTTCTTCCCCTGAAATTACGTTTTTCTCCTACCTAAAAGACGGTGATCCTTCCAACCAATCATATTCCTACACGTGTCACACCCTTATTTTGAACTTTCCTGTGCATTTCTTTAATTGTCATTTTATATTATTATTTAAAATTTGAGTTTTTTTCCTTTAATTTCTCGGAAAGTGAGGTTTTTTTTATTAGTTTTTTATTTCTTTCTGGTCAAAGTTCATCTTTCCATATTTGAAAGGTGATTTTAAAGTCAATTATGTTTGAATCCATTAATTTTTTTTCCAAAATTTTCTCTGATTTTAATGAGTTTTTTTCTCTCAATCCTCTATTTGGATATTTATAATTTTATCTTTAAAAATATTATCTTTCGCCTCATTTTAATTTTAGCCCATTTTATCTATCTTAATTTTTTTTATCATAAAAAATTCACTCCAAATTTTTTAATTTTTTTTAAAAAATTAATATATTGATATTAAATTACATATTTTAACGAAGAATAGTCAAACATTCAAGTTTGGTAGCTCTATCTCAGTCCCACGAAATTACCAAGTTGAACTATAATTTTTTTATATGATTAATCTTTTTTTTTAAATAAAATATTTTTGGTTTAAATAAATTTGAGTATATAATTTTTTTATATGATTAATCTTTTTTTTTTAAATAAAATATTCTTGGTTTAAATAAATTCATGTCAAATACCCGTTTATACATGAATCAATATTTTATCTACTAAATTATATTTTAATTGACATCTTTACTGGTAAAAAACAAACTATTCCCTTGAAAAATCAAGAGTGTAATTAAGCATTTGACAATTAATTATAAGAATAACAATGGATTCAAACTTTCTTAATCCACCTATTTTTCCAATATATAAACAAAAAGACTAAATTTAATAAAATCGTCGAAATATTTAATAATTAAAAACAATAATTGATGGTATCTATTATATATTTTAGACAAAAAAAATATATAAAAAAAAGGTTTTTTTTTTTTTTGTTTTATTCAGAATATCATTGAAATAAGATATTATTCCATTATATATTTATAATTTTTCTTTATCTAATAAGATTTTTCATGACACTCAATATTAATATTAAATTTATATTAAAAAATAATGCCATCAAAGTAAAATCAAGCATAAATTATATATTTGTCACATATTCATTTGACTGTAAACAAAATTAAACATCAGACTTATAAATCATCAATATTAAACTAAATAAATTAACTTTCTTAATTAAATTTTCAAATTATCCTCTCCCATACATCTGGGAATATGTTTGATTATGTGTGCAGTGAATTTTATATTTTAAAAAATAAAAAATTTCAAAATATTATACTAGATTATTTATGTATCATGTAGACATTATTATTTTTTAATTAAAAGTTAAATATGACACTTGGTATATATATATATTCAATATAAGACGTTTGTAAAATAATCTAACATACATGCAAAAATATGGTTGTAAAATTAATGTTCGTAAACGCACATTTGGTAGTTATCGAATTATGGAAATGTATTTACAACTAATATTACCAAAATTACACTTTTAAAATCTCATTTTGAAGTTGATAATTATGATAATTGAATTTTAGGAAATAAATTAATTATGCTGTCATACACAAAAAGACAGTAACGAATGAAATGACATGGTTTTTTTCGACAATCGAGTTAATTTTTTTTGCTATCGACCCATATTTTATGAAACTTATAATCGAGTTCGGACCTAACTCTATTAATTAAATGTGTATTTCCACTAAAAGAAAAAAGTTTGGATTGATCCACAATAATTGAGTGAATCGCTTATATTTTCAAGTAATTTTTAAAAATATATATAAAAAATAGGTTTCATAGGCAATATATAAAATATAATAATTAATTTGTGTTAATATGAATATTGTTGACAGAACTTATATTAAACCATTTTCCAACATTTTTTATGAATTGGTTTTTGTTGAAAAAAATAAAAAATACATAATTCAACTTTATTTTATCTTATTTACAATAACTCGAATTCTTTAGAATGCGATATATTTATTTTGAAAGTTTTAATTGTATTTATTTCTTTTAAATTATTTGCTGTTAAAAAATAAACACAATAGCCAATATAAATTACAATAAAATAGAGGTCACAAATTCAAAGAATGTGATTAAACAAATAATTTTTTTTAAGGTTTAATTATAAATTTAAAAATTAAAAAAAAATTAAATAGTAGGATTTTAATTTTTGTTTAAAAAATATTTTTAAACATTAAAAAATAAATAATATGTTTTTAAATTTTTAATTTTGGGTTCAACAATCTCTTAATTTTTAAATTTAGGATTTTAATTTTTGTTTAAATATATTTTAAACATTAAAAAATAAATAATATGTTTAAAAAATTTTAATTTTAGTTGAACAATCTCTTAATTTTTAAATTTGTATTTAATTAATTTCTATATAATAATATACATAATTTATTTTATAAAAATTCAAATTTGAAAAAATTAGATACAATTATTACGGTGATAGAGTTTAGACATAAAATTTTTAATTTAGAATTTTTAATTTGAAATTAGAACAGGGGTTATTTGAGAGAAAATGAAAATTACGAGGGTTTTTTTGGAATTAAAAGTAAAATGTGAGAACTCGCGGGCTCCGGTGGCAGGTGTGCTTTGCCCGCGCGACGGTGAGTGTCTAATTTAATATTATCTTTGATTGCAGTAGCTTATTTCTATCTTCTCTGTCGCTCTTTCTTTTTGCTCGAACAGACACAGGAACAATAGTGACAACTCTGAGCTACTGCAGGTAGGCTTTTACTATCAATGAAACCACGTCGATGTTAAACTTTGAAAAATTCCACTTGTTCTACCCATTTATGCACCTCCATTTATACCTTCAGCTTAATTTTTTATCTGTAAGTTTGATTTTGCTGTTAAAGCGCTTTCTGCCGTGGATTATGAGCTTGTGGAATTGTTTGAGAACTGGGCGTTTCCCCGTATTGTAAAATTGAAGTTCCTACGCCCAAAATGCTTTAGATTCTCCTGTTTTAGTTCTGCACATATTTTTCATCTGAGCTCAAATTTGTGGTCATTATTGGAGAAACAACTATCGGGCTTCGCTTGTTGTTATTGCGCGGCGATACTTTGAATTGGTGTTGAGGCTCTGTCTTTCTTTTTTTTTTTTGTTCGTTTAAAAGGTTGCGGTGTTCTGTTGCTGATGCGTAAAGGGCATGTGTTGGGGCGTCAAGCCTTGTAAGTCCATAGTTGCCATGAGATTGTAATTAGAATTGCTGGAGAAGAATGCCTGGCATACCTCTTGTGGCTCGTGAAACTTCGTATGTGCTATTTATTTCCGCCAGTCTTTTCAACTTGAGCACACTAACCAAACGAAAATGAAGAAAGATTTGTTTGTAGCTTTGATTTTTTTTTTTTTGAAGGATATTATGTCGAGGGATTGTTGGGAGGGAGTCCCACGTTGGCTAATTAATGGGATGATCATGAGTTTATAAGTAAGGAATACTTCTCCATTGGTACGAGGCTTTTTGGGGAAACCAAAAGTAAAGCCATGAGAGCTTATGCTCAAAGTGGACAACATCATACCATTGTGGAGGTCTGTAGTTTCTAACATGGTATTAGAGCCATACCCTTAACTTAGCTGTGTCAATAGAATCCTCGTGTCTAACAAAGAAGTTGTGAACCTCGAAAGTATAGTTAAAAGTGACTAAAGTGTCGAACAAATGGTGTACTTTGTTCGATGGCTCCATAAGGAATTAAGCCTTGATTAAGGGGAGGTTGTTCGAGGGCTCCATATGCCTCCCCATATGCCTCAGGGGAGGCTCTATGGTGTACTTTGTTTGAGGGAAGGATTGTTGAGTATTGTTGGGAGGGAGGTTCCACATTGACTAATTAAAGGGATGATCATGAGTTTATAAGTAGGTTTATAAGTAAGGAATACGTCTCCATTGATATGAGGGCTTTTGAGGAAACCAAAAGCAAAGCCATGAGAGCTTATGCTTAAAACCATCGTGGAAGTCCGTGGTGTCTAACATAATACCATCTTAGAAATATTTCGACTTCTTTGAATCATAAGAGTTGTAAAAGTTAGGAACTTCTTATGGCCGGATGTAACCACGTAGCTTCATAGTTCCTTGCTGGTAGAAACACTAACACATATGGGAGAGCTAGCGTAAGAAGTTATTATGACGTGATTTTGGGAAAATAACTTCAGTGCCTAAGCTTATATGCCTTGGAGAGAAGTGTAAATTTCGTTTTGCATTCCTCCATGATTTCTGATTCTCTACTTTTTAGGTGGCTGCTCTTGTTCTTCTTTCTTCTTGTACCATCTTTTTCACTGATAGCCTATTGGTAATCTTAGTTTCTCTCCCAGCTGTTCCAGAAACGCAGATCAAATGTGTCGTGTAGACTCTCGTGTTCATCTATCTGAAGAAGAGGAAATTGCTGCAGAAGAGAGCCTCTCACTTTACTGCAAGCCAGTTGAACTCTACAACATTCTTCAGCGGCGTGCTATTAAAAATGTAATGCAATGGCTTAGCTATTTTTTTCCTCTCCAAATGGAGTTAATACATGATGAATATAATGAGGCAATACTCATATGAACAACTTGTGATCAATATGAAAAGTTTGGATAGTTTTAAATGGTGATTCCATCTGTCTCATGTTCATTTATCCAGACTAAACTTTTGACTGAAAATAATGTTTAATTGTCATACTTGCTTTGTTTGGCCTATATTGTACTGATCTTTATTTTTTTGTTCATATGTAGCCTTTATTTCTTCACAGATGTTTAAGGTACAAAATAGAGACGAAACACAAGAGAAGGTAATTGGTTTTAATTTTGCTTCTATTTGTCTACAACAACCATCGAAAGAATTAGCACTCATATCAGAAATGGTTAGACTAATATCATTTAGATATCATTTTCGCTATTTTCATGTTTACTGATATTTTTTTTGGTTAAGAGACCTTTCATTACTATGTGAAAATTATAATATAGAGATTGAAAAAAGGAGTTGGATCTTATATCAATGCTTTTTTAAGTGCATGGTGGAGCAGCCCAAGCCTACCGCTAGTAGATATTGTCTGCTTTAGTCCGTTACGTATCGTCGTCAGCCGCAAGATTTTAAAACGCGTCTACCAGGGAGAGGTTTCACACCCTTATAAAGAATGCTTTGTTCCCCTCTCCAACCGATGTGGGATCTCACAATCCCATCCCCCTTGATTGCCTAGCGTCCTCACTGGCACACTGCTCGGTGTCTGGCTCTAATACCATTTGTAGCAGCCCAAGCCTACTGCTAGTAGATATTGTCCGCTTTAGCCCATTAAGTATTGTCGTCAGCATCACGATTTTGAAACACGTCTACTAGGGAGAGGTTTCCACCCCTTATAAGAAATGTTTCATTCCTCACTCCAACTGATGTGGGATCTCACATATAGGAACATTGAGGCACCATTGTCTTTTGAAGTGCATGCACGTGGTGCACAAAAAAAAAAAAGACACGTGTCGTAGTTTGCTGAGGTGCACAACATGTCAAAGAATTGGTGTACTAAAGATTTAATATTATTGTTAGTGAAAGAGGGATTGATTGAATGATTGATAAGATTGATTAAATTTTGAAGAGCAAGAATGCTCTATATATATATATACAAAGAATACAAAGAGATATCTAGAAAATCTACCTAGAAATCAGGAAATCTGGTAACGAACCAGTAAACAAATTAAATCAAAACAAAATCTAATCAAATCAAGAGTAAATCAAATAAAAACAAATCGACTCCTAACTATCAGAAGATTTGACCAAATACAGCAATCTAAACAAACACTAATATTTAACACTCCTCCAGGTTTAGATGCTGCAAACTCCAAGTTTTTTTCTGAAATTTTCAAACTTGCTAAGTGGCAGAGGTTTGGTAAGGACATCTGCAATTTGATCTTCAAATTTGCAATTGCAAAGAGTCACATCACCACTCTTTTGAACTTCTCGAACAAAGAATAACTTGATGTTGAAATGCTTAGTTTTTCCATGAAAAACTGGATTATTAGAGATTGCAATAGCAGCTTGGTTATCAACTAGTATCTCAGTGCTGTGTTTTTGCTCCAAGTTTAGATCCACAAGAATTTTCCTTAACCAGAGAGCTTGATTAACTGCGGCTCTTGCAGCTATCAATTCTGCCTCAGCAGTGGATTGAGCTACAGTTTCTTGCTTTCTTGAGCACCAAGAGAACATGCCTGATCCGAGGCAAACAGTAACCAGATGTACTCTTCATGTCATCGATTGAGCCACCTCAATCACCGTAAGAGAAACCAATTAGCTTCATTTCCTTGTGCTTTAAGAACTTCACTCCATAATTCCAGGTCCCTTGATGTATCTGATAACTCTCTTTGCAGTTTTCATGTGAGTCTCATTGGGACAATGCATAAATCTGGAGAGAATACTTACAACATTTACGATATCAGGTCTGGTTGTTGTTAAGTACATCAGGCACCCTACCAAGCTTCGGAACTCAGCTTCAATAACTTTGGCAGAACCATCATCTTTGACCAGCTTCTCCTTTTAATTCATAGGAGTATTCATTGCTTTGCAATCCTCCATCTGAAACTTTTTAAGTATCTCCTTTGCATACTTTCTTTGACAAATGAACACTTCATCTTGGGTTTGCTTGACCTCAATGCCAAGGAAATATGACATCAGACCAAGGTCTGTCATTTCGAAGATCTTTTTCATTTCCAGTTTGAACTTGTTAATTTGCTTAGGATTGCTTCCTGTAATTAATAAGTCATCTACATAAAGAGAAATGACTAAAGTATTTGTACCTTCATGCTTGACATACAGTGTGAGTTCAGATTGACTTTTCTGAAAGCCAAGACCAACCAAATGATCATTAATTTTACTATACCATGCTCGCGGAGCCTGTTTAGGGTCGTATAAAGCCCTTCTCAGCAAGTAGACTTTATCTTCATTGCCTTTGCTCACAAAACCTTCAGGTTGCTCGACAAAAAATTCTTCTTGCAAGACTCCATTTAAGAACGTAGATTTAACATCTAACTGGAATACTTTCCAACTCTTTTGAGCAGCAATAGCAAGCAACAATCTTACTGTATCAAGTCTAGCAACAGGTGCAAATGTTTCTGAATAGTCAACTCCAAAAACTTGCGCATATCCCTTCACAACAAGTCTTGCTTTGTATTTGTTAACTGAACCATCAGGATTTAGCTTTGTTCTGAATACCTATCTTACTCCAATTATCTTTCTGTTTAGAGGTCGATCAACTAACTTCCATGTTTTGTTTTTCTCGATCATCGAAAGCTCCTCCTGCATTGCAGCCATCCAATGTTGGCTGTTTTTTGCATCATGGAACCCTGCAGGCTCACAAATAGCTACATTACACCTTTGATAAATATTAGACAGTAACCTTGTACCTCTCACAAGTGCATCATCAACCAAATCATCTTGTTGTTCATCTTCAGACTCTTCTTGTCGTTCATCTTCAGATTCTTCTAACATGCTACCAAAGGTTAAATTGTTTGGTGCATTAGAAATCTGATTCACCTTTGTCAGTTCTTCCCAATTCCATTGCTCATTTTTCAGCAAAATGAACTTCTCGGCTCACAATAACCTGACTAGTGTGCGGTTGAAAAACTCTATAAGCTTTGGATATAGTGCTATACCCAACAAATATGCCAGCTTCTGCCTTTTTGTCAAGCTTATCACGCTTGACTTGTGGAATGTAAGTGAAGCAAAGACACCTAAATACTTTAAGGAACTTTAAAGAAGGTATGTAACCATACCAAGCTTCAAATGGTGTCAGGTCCTTCACAGCTTTTGTTGAAATTCGATTTTGCAAGTACACAGCAGTGTTTGCTGCTTCTCCCCAAAAACATTTTGGAAGATCCTTCTCATGAAGCATGCATCTCGTCATCTCCATTATGAATCTATTCCTCCTTTCACTGACGCATTCTGTTGAGGAGTGTATGGTGCTGTCAACTGATGTTCAATTTCAGCCTCTTCACAAAACCTGTTAAAAGTTTCTGAAGTGTACTCCTTGCCATTATCTGATCTTACTGTCTGAATCAAGCATGCACTTTCATTCTCAACTCTGGCCTTGAATTTTCAAAATACACCTCAACTTCTGACTTTTGCTAAGATCCAACACATTCTTGTTAGATCATCAATAAAAATAATGTAATAAAGATTACCATTTAATGATGGTGTTCGTTGAGGACCACAAAGATCAGTATGGACCAGTTGCAGTTTTTTTGAGGCTTTCCATGCCTATTTAGGAAAGGGTTGTCTATGTTGCTTCCCAAAATTACAAGCACGGCAAGGAAGCATGTCATCATTAATGTCAGCGAGTTCTTCTACCAGCTTCTTTGACTGCATCTGAAGTAAACCTCGATGATGAAAGTGCCCAAGTCTTTTGTGCCAAATCTCAGTGGCACTAGCTTTCTCCATCGGATTTAGAGCAAAACTTTTTCCTTTCATTTTGACATTGAACAAGTCTTTGCCACTAGCATCTTTGATCAAACACTGCTTATTCTCAGACAACACTTTATAGCCTTTATCAAGTAACTGACCAACACTTAAAGAGATTTTGATCAATTTTAGGTACAAATAAAACATATGGAATAAATTTTGTACCTTCGTAACTTGTTATAGCTACTGTGCCTTTTCCTTTGACTTCCAAGTGTTCACCATTGCCCATCCTCACTCTCTTGACTTCATTGTCTCTTAATTCCTCAAAAAACTCCTTGTCATATGTCATATGATTTGTGCACCCACTGTCAATCAACCAGCTCTCGCTTGATTCTTTGCCTGAGAAACAAGTGGCCACAAACAATTGATCTTCTTCTTCCTCTTCTTGATCAACTACCTGTGCATCTACTTCTTTCACTTGATCTTTGGCTTTACAAATCACAGCTTCATGTCCAAGTTGATTGCATTTGGAGCAGAAGGCGTCAGGTCTTCTCCAACACTTGTATGGTGGATGACCTTTCTTCTCACAATGACGGCAAGGTGGATAGGATTTTTTGAAATCTCCTCCTTTTGTCTTCTGATAATTTGCAGATGGATCTCTATACGTCGATTGGTTTTTGAAAATTTTCTTGTTTTTATAACTGCTGTTGTCTTGATGCTTAACAGGTAAGGCATCTTCAATCACCCTTTCTTGCCTCATAGATCTCCTTTGCTCTTGTGCTTGTAAAGCATTCAAGAGCTCTGTAAGAGAAATCTTTGACAAGTCTTTGGTGTTCTCCAGAGTAGTAATGGTGGCTTCAAACTTCTCTGGAATAGTGACTAGCAGCTTTTCAACGATCCTGGAATCATTTGTAATCTCACCTTATTGGCAATGCTGAGAAGTCTGTCAGAGTATTCTTTCACCGATTCAGACTCCTTCATCTTCTGCAACTCGAAATCCCTAATCAAATTCAGAACTTTCATTCCACGAATCCTCTCATCTCCTTCATATTTAGCTTTGAGATAATCCCAGATTTCCTTTGCTGTTTCGAGGGACATTATTCGCATGAAGATCATTTGAGATACAACAGCAAATAGGCAAGCTTTCGCCTTTGATTTCCTTGTCTTTTTTTCCTTCTGTAATTTGATTTGTGCTACAGTAGGATTTGCTGGAAGCGGAGGGACCTCGTAATCCTCTTCTATTGCTTCCCAAAGATCCAAGGTCTCCAAATAAGTCTCCATACGAACTGCCCACATTTGATAATTGTCTCCATCGAAGATCGGTGGTGCAACAGCAGAAAAACTGGATTCTCCTTCCATCTTGATCTCACAGATCCCTTAAGAAGATAGCTCTGATACCAATTGTTAGTGAAGGAGGGATTGATTGAATGATTGATAAGATTGATTAAATTTTGAAGAGCAAGAATGCTCTATATATATACAGAGAATACAAAGAGATATCTAGAAAATCTACCTAGAAATCAGGAAATCTGGTAACAAACCAGTAAACAAATTAAATCAAAACAAAATCTAATCAAATCAAGAGTAAATCAAATAAAAACAAATCGACTCCTAACTATCAGAAGATTTAACCAAATACAGCAATCTAAACAAACTAATCTTTAACAATTATGAAGCACGAGACTAAGATAAATTAAAGGAACCAGGAACTTTTTAAGGACTTGTTTAAGTTTTGGCCTTGGTGAGGGGAGGCAATCGTCTGAGCGAGGGTCACAGAAAACGTCTCAAAAAAAAAAAAAAGTCCAAGTATATTGAACTTTTTTGTATGACTAGTTAAAATTTATGTAGCTTATGACATTTCTTTATTTTTTAGAAGAAAATTTCATCGAAGAACCTTGTTGAAATTTCATTTTAGTATGAAGTCTTTCTTGCTACCCTCATTAAATGGTTGTGCTGGTTTTCCATTTGAAGTTCTATGCCTCCATTCTTGGTATTTCTTTCTTGTCGATTACATTTTTTCTCTTTCTTTAATGGTGATCATTTCTATAATTGGATTCTGGAATTTATTATGTACTGAATTTTGAATCTGTTATCTGTAGGATCCAGATGGCAATTTCAATCTCTAGGACAACGAGCGCAGGTGGTCAGACACAGAATTTGTTTCCTATGCATGTCATCTTGGGAAGATTAGTCTCTGACATTTCAGTTGCCGAGGTAAGAATGATTTTGGTTGGTTTCAGCTCTGGTTGATCTTGAATGCAAATTGACTATTAGGGGGTATTCTGCATTTTAAAGAAGGGCTTATTGTGCATCCTAATGTATGTTTTGATATCTAATTATAAGTTTTCTTCATTCCTTTTTTAAACCAATAGTTCTCTGGTGTATATCGCTTCAGTCACGCTTGCCTCTTAAATGGCATCAACAGAGTGGAATGCAATTCTCAAGTTATAGCTAATTTCATCCTCCCTGAAATTAACAAGCTAGCTGCAGAGGCAAAATCTGGGTCACTTGCTATATTATTTGTTAGCTGTGGTAGGCCTTCACACTTAACTTTTACTGGTGGCCGAATTTAGACAACAAAATATGTTATATTTGGTCTATATGCTGTTTCTTGCAGTTGGATTTGCAAATACTTCGTCCGGAGTAGATTCAGTTGATGGGCGTTCATACATGGCATCTGTTCCTGGTACCTTATCCTCCATCGAGCTGGTTCTACTGTGGATTTTTTTTGTCTAATATGATTCGACGTCTTTATTTTGATTTGGCATGTCAAAATATAGTCCATTGTTTGTTGGTAGAGATAAAATTTGGCTTCTTATTGGACTCAAAGTTAAAGTAATTTGGTAATGAGTTATACCAAAAAGAGTATGAGAAAAATGGGATGCTACACTTACGTTTTGAAACTTGTATATTTGACGAGTCTGGTTTTGTTCTAGCTAGATAACGTGACATCAGATAGATGATCGAAGAGTTCTTTCTTCACCCTTCTTTTAGCGAGAAAGGAAAGTTGAAGTAAATAAAAAGTCTTAAAATACATTAATGAAATATCATAATTCTAAATTATTATCCACCCAAAATTTGTAACCATCTAAGAATAAATGAAGCTTGATTCTTCTTTGATGTGACATGAATTGCAACATCTTGTGATAATTTGAACAACATTTTTTCGCATGTTCATTAAAATTTATATGGCTGATTGATGCTGTGGTTCATATCATGTGTTCTGTATAAGGGTTAGGAATGGTTACAATTGCTTATCTTGGAGGTAGCGATTGCAGGTTACTGCTTATGGGGCAAGATACCTCTGGACTTTACATTTAGTGGCAGAATTCTTCAAATTTTGGTCTTGGACAGAGGGCTGAGATAATGTCAACTGTGGATATGCGCTCCTGTGTTGTGAAGGTTTCGGTCAAATGCTTTTTTTTTTCTTTTTTTTTTTCACTAAAAACTATTCTGATGTCATTTCATTACTTTCTTCCTATTTATATTTAGCTGGTGATGAATGTCGAATCTCTTATTTATGATCTCGCCATGATATTAGTTTTTATTTTTGCAGACAAGTTGCTTGGATGGAGAGAAGTGTGTAGGATTTCAAATTCCATATAATTCTGATTCTATGGTCCGTTTTGATGATCTATTTTATTATTTTCTACTTGTGGTATCAAGTATCATTTTTTTCCATCCCCCAGAGTTTCACTTACCTTTGCCTTTCTTGTTCTTTATTTGTTTTTTAATTTTTGGGTCTCAAAAGCATACAGCCAGCAAGTACAGGTCACAATTTCTGCAGAAGAGTTCGGTGCTAGGGGCAAATCTCCATATGATTCATACACGTTCAGTGAAATACCTTCCTCGTCACTATATCATATGATTCGGTCATTCTCTCTCTTTCTCTGTTTTATTTAGTTATTTTTATTTTTTTGATATAAGCATGATTGTAGTTTAAGGAGGTTCGAAAACAATTTTGTTTTTAGTTTTCTGTTTTGAAAATTAGGTTGTCTGTAACGGCCTAGGTCCACCGTTAACAGATATTGTCCTCTTTGGACTTTCCCTTTTGGGCTTCCCTCAAGGTTTTTGAAACGCATCTGCTAGGGAGAGGTTTCCATACTCTTATAAAGAGTGTTTCGTTCTCCTCCCCATTCGATGTGGGATCTTATAATTCACCCCCCTTCAGGGCTCAGCGTCTTATTGACACTCGTTCCTTTCTCCAATCGATGTGGGAACCCCACCAAATCCACCCCCCTTCGGGGCCCAATGTCCTTAGTGGCACACTGCCTCGTGTCGACCCCCATTCGGGGAATAGCCTCCTCGCTGGCACATCACCCAACGTCTGGTTCTGATACCATTTGTACGGCCTAGGCTCACCGCTAGTAGATATTATCCTCTTTGAGCTTTCCCTTTCGGGCTTCCCCTCAAGGTTTTTAAAACGTGTCTGCTAGGGAGAGGTTTCCGCATCCTTATAAAGGGTGTTTCGTTCTCCTCCCCAATCGACGTGGGATCTTATAGTTTCCTTACTATTTTTTAACTATGAATTTCACTTTGCTCCTGATGAAAGAATAATTCAAAATGGTTGTATGTTTCAAGAATGTATGCATTACATTGTTTGCTTGTTCTTTATGTTTCAGGTTGAGGGCTGGAAACGTTATTTTCAACTATAGGTACTACAACAATAGATTGCAGAAAACTAAAGGTGTTATATTTCTCTTGCTCTCAATCGTCTCTTGATTCCTTTCTATCCTCTATTTATGCTGCTCGTTTTGACTCTCTGCTTTGTTCATATTGAGCTTTTACTTGCAGTAACTGAACATTTTTCCTGTCCATTTTGCTTGGTTAAATGTGCAAGCTTTAAGGTAATTTTCCATGATTCATCTCTTGCGATGAATGTGAGGCTGTACATGGCAGAACTATTAAAGTGAAAGTAAAATGTTAAAAACTTATTCTCTCTTTTACAGGGCTTGAGATGTCACTTGTTATCATTACATGATCTCTTCAACTTTGGATTTTGGGTCAGTAATTTTTTTGAGGATCAAGTTGTTTTAAGTCATCTATTTTTTGTTGAGCAAACATCGATTTGATCATGTTTTCGTAGGTAACTGAGGAGTATCAAGCTGTAAATGTTTCCACGAAGACTGATGTTTGGAGGTCTGAGGTAGGAACAGTTTCACATGTATTACTATGGTACTTCTGTTACCACCATTCATACGTCAGTTCTTCGATATAACGTTTATTTTTCCAGGATTTCTCTACTTCTTTCTTCATTTACTTTATAGGGTGTCTATATCTACGATCCTCGTTTTGAGATATTTTAGAAAGATGAAGTTAAAATATTGTGCAAACATTTATGTTTGTTGTCTCAAGTACAAGCTTCTATCTTTTCAGTGGCTAGGACATTAACTGAATCCTATCAATGAAAAGTCTGTTTCCTCATTAAAAAATTAGTGACAATAACTGAATCTGATGCTAAAAATGCCACAGTTGTTGTATTCTATTGTTGGAAGGACACACGGAGCACCTTTTTAACAGGGGCAATGTTTCAGGTTAACAATAATCTACTATGTGAAAAAGGGTCTTTAGTATTTAGATAAGGTCTAGTTATTAGGGCGTTGTCTTGGCAATGACACGAGTTCATTTTCTATTAGATCATCGCAGATGGCATTGATCCAAAGCAGCAGACATTCTTCTTCTGGTAAGTCATGTCTACTTAGAAATTTTGAATATCATTTTAATTTATGCTTCTGAACTCCTTGATATTAACAAGAAACTTATACCTCTTAACATGTTTTTTCAGCTCAAGGCCTCTCAGAAGCAAAAAGGTTAAGAGGGCAGTTCAAAGTGCAAGGCACACCCATCCTTTTGTTGTAGAGCCTACATTATCGAACAAGGCGGATGGTATGTACTTCTTCGATATTTTCTCTCCTCCGTGATTTTTTTTCTTTTGTAATTTTAATTGAGTTTTATGACCTATTTGCCTTGTCTATGGGCTGGGACCACACCATTGTCATCAAGAGAACTCTGTGATGGAACATGGAATCCTCTTTACTTTTCATTAGCATGATATAACACCTCAAATTCATTTATTCCTTGACAAGCCCAACAAATAAGATTATAAACATATAATCCTCGCATGTAAAACGTCAGTGCATCATTCTGCCGTCATCCTTGGTGATCCCATTCGATACCGACTTCTAAATTTATTAGTACTTCACATCTTCACCGATCACAGAATGACCATAACATCCGAAAGTACATTCCATGAGGGAAATAAGGAAGAGGAATTTGTAAGTGAAATTGGAAAAGAAGGGACGAAGAAGCGGGTAGTTTTAGAGATCGTGGAATGGGAGAATGAGTTCGAGAGAGTATCGGAGAAAAGGGGGAAAAATAGAAATGGGAAGTGAGCCTATTTTATATGTATCTTTGGAGCTTTTGAACCCTGAGGCCTTGGCTTTTGTATCAGTTAGTCCTTAATGGCCAGACTAGATTTTATGCATGCCTAAATGAATGTTCCCTTGGCAGGATAAACTGCTTACTTATTATTGTTTGAAACTGTCCTTCAGATTTTTTTTAATAATACCCTCTGATAATTCTTTGTATCAAGCTGAAATATTATTATGATGCTTAGATGTCATGATATTGAAAGAGGGCTCTGGAGTGAGTTTATTTTGCTTGGCCACCTCTGGCACTTGATTTTATATAGTTCCTTCTTGTACAGATATCATTATTGAGCAACCACCTTCTTGTTTCAGATGCTCAATCTAGCAAAGGTGAAAAGGCTCAAATATCAGGTGAGAATATCACCACTGAATGCTAGCATCCATGTTTTAATATTTCTAGATTATGTTACAAATCGCATTAATATTGCAGGTTTTTTAAGTACCACTCTACATTCATCCAATGATCCTGACTGCGTACAATCAATATCAGGGCACCATATTGCGCCAATTATGCTTCAATTTGCCAAGACAAGAAAATTGTCGATTGAACGTGCAGACCCAAGACAGTATGTTTTACGTGTCTCTTTCCATCACTGCAGCTATTTTGTCATTATGTCCTATTAAGATTCATTTTAAATTATGTTGAGTTTCCATTGTGATGAAAGCATTAAAGATGATTACTTTCTGTGTAGCTGTTGCATTTAATTTGAACTCTTGCTTAACCTACGGTTTACTTAAGATGAAAGACTTGAATTCAACGAGATCTTGAATTTTTTTATAGTAGATCTTAAGATTTTAATCGTTTTATTGAATTTTTTTCATGTCAAAGTCAATTGTCACTGCTTGAACTTATAAAATAAGTGGGCTTATGTTAAGAATCACGACTCTCCACAATGGTATGATGTTGTCCACTTTGAGCATAAGCTCTCATGGTTTTGTTTTTAGGCTTCCCAAAAGGCCTCATACCACTGGAGATGTATTCTTTACTTATAAATCCATGATCATTCCTGAAATTAGCCAACATGGGACTCCCTCCCAACAATCCTCAATAGCTTGAGTCATAGGGAGGGAGGTCTATGGCGGTGGCGGGGGAGGTGCTTTGGAACCCTCCATTTAAGGAGAAGAGAAAAGTGCTATGGCAAGCGAGTTTCTTTGCATTTCTGTGGGGTACTTGAATGGAGAGAAGCCTAGAGTTCTTAGAGAGGTCAAGAGATCGGATGGAGAAGAGTTGGGAGGTAGTGAGGTTTAATGCCTCCTTATGGGCTTCGATGTGTATTTTTTATCATTATGATCTTGACGTTTAGGTTACTCTTGTCAAATCAACGTTCTTCGGACATCAATTTTCTGTTGCCAACTAAAAGCATTGTTATCCCATGAAGATGTGTATGATTGGAACAACTACTTGTTTAAATAACTTATTTTGTTCGGATGTTTGTTCTGTAGTTAGAAGATATGAACTTTAGCCTGATTTTTATCTCTGTTTTCATTATCTCTTAGCTGTACCCTCTTAAGGAAGAGACAGTTCTTTCATTCCCACAGAGCTCAGGTGAATTCCTTTTTATCTCATTGTCGATTGATAAACTTTGCTTGGTGCTTAACAGACGGGAGGTTTTATTTATTCATCTGTATTTTGTGTTACTTTTTCATCCATTTTTGTATTCCTTTGTTAGTTTTGTACTTGCAATTCTGATAATAAATATGCCTAAAAAATCGTTAAGAAAATCCTCATTTCTAGACAACATCTAAATCCTATACCTTTTTATTTTATTTTAAATAGTAACACCCCAAGTAAAGCACTTTTAACTATGGAGTTCCTATGATTGAGCCACTGAAAAGGAAGGTACACCTTGTTGATATAAGTAATATGTCTTAGTCATCTTATCCTCTGGATCGCTCTCATTCGGGTGTAGCCTCGATTCAATCATGTACCCCTCCTTTACTCGGGTGTCACATGCCCAACAGCTTTCGTTTTGGTTCGTCAACGAATTACATCTTACTGATGTAGGTACCACTTTGATACCATTTGTAACACCTTATGCCGAGGATTCAGAATCCAGATTCGGCACCTGATGGCCTTGACATCCCCTACGATATGGTTACGTTATCTACTCCTTGCTTCTTAAAAGTGAAAACTATCCCCACAGACCAACACCGTCTTTTAAGCATGCTTTATTCTCACTCACATGCATCCCAGGAAAATCCCTAGGAGGTCACCCAACATACGTTCAACTATGGAGTTCCTTTGATTAACCCGCTGAAAAGGAAAGTGCACCTTGCTGGTATAAGTAGTAACTTTCATTTCCTTTTTAAGTTTTTCTTAGTCATCCTATCCTCAAGGTCGCTCTCATTCAAATGTCTCGGTTCATTCATGTACCCCTCCTTTACTCATATGCTCAAATCATTTGTGACTATTTTGCTCTAAGTGTTCTGGTGATTTAGAAAAAAAACAAGGTTGGATTTGCATTTGAGTTCACCTCAATCGTCCTATCTGAGGAGAGCTTGGTTTCAAACCGTGGTGTTTGAATAGGAGAAGTATGTTGTGCTAACATGCCTTGGATAATCTACACTCGGTGCCAGCTTGTTGGAATTTCTGTTATGTAAGAATATTTATGTGCAAATATTCACGGTTGATATCCTCGCCGGAGGTTGTTGTTTGAGCTTTCATCCTTCGTTAATGTCTTCACTGGTGATGTTCGTTGCTGACATAGTTTAGCCAGTCGTTTGCATTGTCGATGACCATTGGGCGTTCGAGTCTTGGGTGTTCATTTTATATCAAGTGCTATGAGTTGGCACATCTTGTGTTGTTATAGTGTTCAGAATTCTTCTCTCTTTTAGATCCTTCGTTTTGTTATATTGTTGATGCATTTTGAGTTGTTTAGTTACTTCTTTCTCAATATTTAATGATGTACTTGAAGCCAATGGCATTGGAACAAGTGTTATCAGATCGAGATAGCGAAGATGAAGTCGATGATGATGTTGCAGATCTTGAGGATAGGAGGGTAAGCTTTGAAGTTTTGATTACATCTGATAGCTAACAGGGGTTTGTAGCCTTGTAATGATGTGATTCTCTCCCATGAGGTCCTTTTATATTGCTTGCTTTTCTTTCTCTTGAGGCGTCTGACCATTAATGTCTAGTAATATCTTGCTCAATGATAGCAGTGTAATATGATTTCTTGACCCATTGATTCTGAGTACTCGACATTGTATGGACATGTTAAAATGAACTCGAGACCAGTTGTTGATTAGCGGGTCAATAGGGAGGGAGTTGTGGAGGGTCGGTGAGGGTGATAGTGCAAGGGTGACAACGTGATCTTCTTCTGCATTCCCTCGTATTTTTGTTTTCAGTTTCATAGGATCATTAGTTGTCGTTGTGCTCGACATTGTTAGTTAAATCTGTTATAGTTTTCATGAGATCCCTACCTTTGCTTGTTAATGGATTTTGCATTTATGTAGATGCTCGATGATTTTGTCGGTGTAACCAAGGACGAGAAGCAAATTAGGCATATGTGGAACTCGTTCGTTAGGAAGCAACGGTAATTCAACGAATACTTTTCTTTGCTTTCACTGTTAGAATCTATTTAAATAGTGTTGATGGATGAAATGTTCAAACATAGTGTTATCTGAACACAGTGTATCTGTTCTTAGGGTGCTGGCAGATGGCCATATCCCCTGGGCTTGTGAGGCATTTTCACAGTTACATGGACCAAACCTTGTCAAAACTCCATCTCTACTATGGTAGTTTCTCATCTCTTTATGTTGTCGTGAACCATCATTTCTTCGACTTTTCCGATTTTTCTGTATGAAAATCCTTTAAGAATGAATACCGATGATGAAGGTTACCGTGTATGGAGATGTTATCGGACTACCTTTTTTTCCAGTCCTCTTTCTTGAGGAGAATGTTGCGAATTGCACTATGAGATCCCACATCAGTTGGAGAGGAGAACGAAGCATTTTTTATAAAGTGTGGAAACATCTCCGCAATTGATGCGTTTTAAAACCTTGAGGGGAAGCTCGGAAGGGAAAGTCTAAAGAAGACAATATTTGTTAGCTGTGGGCTTGAGCTGTTACAAGTGGTACCAGAGCTAGACACCAGGCGATATGCCAGTGAGGACGCTGGACCCCCAAAAGGGTGAATTGTGAGATCCCACATCGATTAGAGAGGGGAACAAAATATTCCCTATAAGGTTGTGAAAACCTCTCCCTAGTGGTGGACGCGTTTTAAAACCTTGAGGGGAAGCTCGGAAGGGAAAGTCCAAAGAGGACAATATATACTAACAGTGGGCATGGACGGTTACATGCAATGTCATATCAGCTAACTAAATACTGATAACAACATATGGCGTTGTGTGAATCTTATAACGTGTTCACTGTATATGAAATGGAGAATAATTTGAATTATTGAAATCCTGTTTTCGTTTAAACTCTAAACTCTATACCGACAAGCCTGTCGATGTGTTGTCGTCGTGTTTATGTTTGAACATGTCTGTGGGGTTGGCAGGTGCTGGAGATTGTTAATGATCAAGTTGTGGAACCATGGTCTACTTGATGCGAACTCCATGAACTGTTGTAACATTATTCTTGAAAGAATACATAATGAAGCTTCTGATCCTAAAAGCTGAGAGCAATCAAATTTTTTTAGTTTCCATTCTGAAAGTCAAGCTTATTGGTGAAAGAGAGCTTTGTTCATTGCGTTTGTCTTTATGTGTTGTAATTCTATGCTACATTGACCGTTTTGCCCCTTCATCTATTTGTTCTTGTTATTATTCCTCTTGTTGATTTGGGTAGGTTTGCTTGACTCGATTTCACGAAACTTAATTTGATCGTAATTGGCTTTAGCTGGTTTCGTTTGTTCTTCGTGGCTCGTTCTGGTTGCACGATTTTAATGTCGATCTTTAATTTTTCTTAAAAGAAATCAAATTGATTCAGTTTTATCTCGGGTTTAGGAAAGTTATAAATTTGTAATTGTAATTTGAACTACCAATTAACTATTCTACATATTCAAAACATTCATTTTCTATACATTTAACTTTAAAATATTTAATAGATATTTCGGGTTCAAATTTAGAATTTGAATTCAGCACCTAATAAGCCTCGACATTCTCTTGCGACATAGTCACGTTTCTTATTTCTAGCTTTTAAGAGTGAAGAATATCTCTACTGACAACACAAATTTACAAAAAATTATCAAACTAAGAATTGTTCTAAGTAGGTATATGTAGTATTTCAATTCTTTTGGATCTTTCTTATAAATCTTTTATAGAGCATAGCTTTAATTCGAATGTAGTCTTGGTTCATTAATGTATTCATTCTTTATTTGAACGTCACATACACACACTCGATCAAGAATGTAGATATTCAAGTACACCGCCCACCAAATACAAAATAATAATATCATTAATAATAATACCTGCAATTTAAACGAATCATAGAGCGGGTGATAACATGTGATGCAACTTACCACTTTTTAAAAGTAAAACTTGTGGGAGAGGGAAAAAAGGTTACCAAAATTATGTCTGGTTTGTCATTTTGTGGAAAAGAAAGAAACACTTACCGATTTATAGAAACAGAGTCAGTTTTTTTTAAGATATTCGTTCTTTAAATTATAAAAAATTTCATTTTTACCGCATGTTATTTTGTCTATTTTCGACTTAGAATTCATAAAAATATGCTTATAGACTCGATCCAAGAGTGTAATATATATGTACGAGAAATTTAACTATAAATTCACGGAACTCGATCATAGCTTCGTAAATGAATCTATCAATTATCATTTTCAAGGTCGATGGTTCGATCTCCACATCTTTAATCGAGTTAAGCTAAAAACGCTTAATTTTATAAAAACCGAATGGTTATCAAATAGGATCTAAATGAATATCTTTTGGTAGCGGATATTAGCATGTTAGGTTTGAAATATAAACAATTTGACGTCGTACACAAAAAAGCGAAAAGATCTCGAAATTTATTTCGTCAACGGTGTAATGATTTTTCTTTTGATAACGTCATTTAATATCTTTTCATATTAATAGTTACTTTTTTCGTGACTATCATTTGCAGATCCAACTTACATACGGACATTCTTCATCTTTAATAAAAAAAACAAGTTGGTTGAAGATGATAACCGAACAGGTTAACCGCATTGCACGTGCTACCGTTTCAAGCAAAATCATCTAGTCAATTCCGTTAACACAAAGTCATCTTGTCGTCTTGTGTTAACGGTATCGTTATAAATAGTACGATCAAATTACCGAACTATTTTGCTTTTCATTTTTGTTTTTCTTTTTTTTCTCTCGTCATCTGATCACTTATAATTACACGAACTTACAAAAATAATATAGGGATGTTTGTTGAGGATTATTATTTCTTATATTATTGGTTTTGTCATAATTTTTTATATATATATATATAATTATTTTGGTTTTATCTAGAAACGCTTGCCTATTTAAAGGGACACTTTTCAACCAAGTTTAGAAAGAAGCATATATATAATAATTAGCTTTAACGTAAACTGCTTTTACGCATCCGTTTTTTGCATTTTTTTAATTATTATTATTAATCATTTTCGATGCCCAAATAAATGAATAAGCTTCTTTATTTCTCCTATAAAAAAAAAAAAAAAAAACCATTTATTGATTTAAAATTTTAATTTTGCCCCGATAAAACATCTAAATATGTTTTTATGAGATGAATGGACCCTAATTATTTCAAATTTATTGTTAATTTTTTTTTAATTTGACCATTCTTAACAAATAATTGTAAAAAATATATATTAAAATTAAATTCCTGAACAACTTGAACCAACCCAATCGTCTATGGTTAGGTTGGATTCGGTTCATTATTTAATAAATATTAATTTAGCTGAAATTTATGAGCCAAACACAATTGAACTGTGGTTAAAAAGTGTGTTAGACTTAACCCAACTCAACCTATAAATATCTCTTATATCTATATTGTTTCTTCAATAAAAAATATTAATATTAAGGAGCCATTTTAAATTTATTAAAAATCTATTTTATTTATTCAAAATTATTGATATCTTATTTATTTAACCATAATTTTATTATAACATTTTCATTGTTTTAAACCATACGGGTCTATGTTTAACACGTATAGTTACACTCGAAAACTTGAGTTCTAAAAAAAAATTTAAAAAACAAACAAACCATAGCTAATTTCTCAAAAATTTTGTTTTTAAGAATTGTGGGTACCTTTTTTCATAATTTTTTTTTTACAATAATAATCATCTTTGTTAAGGTAATATTTATTTTTTTTAAATATAAGAAATCGTCTAAATAAAATGAAAGAAAGAGTAGGTTTGAGAGAAACAGATGGCTATCATAATGTGTTGCAAATGCCACAAGTGGCTTCACAATGAGGCAAGTGTTTGAGCCTCTCCAATGGCTTCCATGCATCTCCATCAATTTTCCTCTCTCTCTCTCTCTCTCTCCCTTTCTCTCTCATCAACAAATTAACCCACCACCCTGGTTACTTTTTAACTCCACATCCCGAAACACAAAAATGCTTAAATTACCCGTTGTTCCATATTGGTCTGGGAGGAGAACAAAACACTCTTTATAAGAGTGTGGAAACCTTCTCACCCCCTTCAGGACCCAGCGTTCTCGCTGACACTCGTTCATTTCTCTAAGTGGAAACCCCACCAAATCCACCCCTTTGTTACTGGCACATCGCCTCGTGTCTACTCCTTCGGAGAACAGCGAGAAGGTTGACACATGGTTCAGTGTCTAGCTTTGATACCATTTGTAACCGCCCAAATCCACCGCTAGGTGTAGAAACCTTTCCCTAGCATACCCATTTTCCCATTTTAAAGTCTTGAAGGAAAGCCTAAAAATGGTAATATTTGCTAGCAGTGGTGCTTAGACCATTACATTAAATATCTATAGAATCAGAATTTTACCGTAGTAAATGTCTAATAAATCCTTTTCACGGGAATTAAATCTTTAACCTTTCTCAATGTTTTAAATTCAAATTATTTGGTCCATGGCAATTTTTTTTATAATTCATGAATTTATTTAAAATAATTTATTATGATTATTATTATTATTATTTTGTTAAACACGATTTTTTTTTTGTTTTTTTTTTGTTTTATTGAAGAGGAACAAAAGGAAAAAGAAAAAAGAAAGCAAAAAAAGCATGTAAAACCCTGTTGTGTTTGTTCTATAAATGAAGCCACTCTAATCCAACATTTTGCAGTGAGCTTCGTTTATTCCCTTTGGAGCTCTCAACCTCTCTCCTTTACCCAACAATGGCATTTCTCTCTCCTCTTCCTCAACCCCTTCTCTCTCTCAGGTAACACATTTAATATTTTCACACTTCCCATATAATTCTTTTTTATTTTCTTTTTAATTTTCCCCCAAAGTTTCAGTCTTTTTAATATATTTGTTCTTCTTACAGGTGAATTAATATTTGTATATATATATTATAAAAACATGTCTTGATTCAACAAAAAAGCTGCTGTTGTTATTTGTATATTTAATTTTTTAATTTTCATAAACGAAAAAAAAAGAAGAAAAAAATGTTTCAAGGGTTTGTTTTCGGCATCAATGACGTGTACGGTCACGAATTCACCGCCGTGGCGCTACCGGAATTCGCTTACAGGAACACTCGCTTAACGCCACAAACCAATGACACGGCGCTGTTCAACTCCGACGAGTTTCGGATGTACGCTTTCAAGATCCAACGGTGTCCGAAATCCCGCAGCCATGATTGGACGGAATGTCCTTATGCCCACCGCGGCGAGAAGGCGCAACGCCGTGACCCACGGCGGTTTAACTACTCTGCTGTGGCTTGCCCTGCCTTTCGGACGGGCAGCTGCCCAAAGGGGGATTTTTGTGAATTTGCTCATGGGGTTTTCGAGTTCTGGCTCCACCCGACCCGGTACCGGACCCGGGCCTGTAATGCGGGCAGGTTTTGCCAACGCAAAGTTTGTTTTTTTGCTCACTCGCCGGAGGAGCTCCGCCCTGAGACCAAAAACAAGCTTCATTTTGCTGCTCCCGTGGAGCGTGCGGCGCTGGCCGCACTTAAATATCCAGTGGAGAGAAAGAACGACGGCGTTTCGGAAATTCCGGTGAAGGAGATCAGCGACGGACTGGGAAATGAACGGAGCTCTGAGTTGGAGGCGTCGGAATCCGAGTTGCCGCACATTGAATGGATATCGGAATTGTTGCAGTAAATAAATAAATATATAAATAAATAAAGGCCTTTACAGGGTTGCTTTATGGGTTTCCCTTCAAAAAAAAAAAAAAAAAAAAAAAAA
>NW_019272024.1:992362-1000685 GCF_002738345.1 Cucurbita maxima | reverse complement strand
AAAAAAAAAAAAAAAAAAAAAAAAAAAAAAAAAAAAAAAAAAAAAAAAAAAATTGTAAAAATTTCTTTGATGCCCAAAAATATATTTGAATTACTTGTTGATTAATTTTTATTTTTGGGACTTCTCTCAGGAATTTGTATGATGAAAATTATGTATTATAAATATGAATATTTGGTTATATTTGATGTTTTAAAATAATATTTTTAGGTACATTAAGGGATAGAGGTGGGAAATAAAAAAATATCATACACTTAACGAAAATATATATATATATATATATATATATATTTTTAAATATAAATTACAAAATCAAATGAAATGGGTTGTTAATTTGATAAATTAATATTTGTATTAGTTTGGATAATTATTTAAAATAAAAGATATTTATCCTCAAATGGTATGGGTCCATTAATATTTGGGACTAAATGAAAATATAACCTAAAGTGTGGGATATATGTGTGAATATGGGCTAAAATTAAAAACATTACTAAAACTTGAAAGATAAACTCACATTATAGGTAGGTTCAAGATTAGAAGGATTAATTTATAACTTACCCATTATTTTCTAACATTATTACATTATTATTCTAAAAAAACATTAGTTAATTTGTGTACTTTTACTCTCAATCATCTTTGGTTATAGCTCTTTCCATCTCAAAAACCATTGGAGCATTGTGAATCTAGAGGAGCGAAGCTAATTTTCCTTTTAGGGTAAACTGGTGCATAAAAAAGGGATGGTCGGTCAAAAGGCCAAGTTTTGTGAATGAAATTAAGAATAACAAGAGTTTAAAAGTAAAGAGAGTGTACCCTATTTGTAACACGCCAAACCCATGTTAGGAGATATGGTCCTCTTCAGGGTTTTTCCTTGAGGGTAAGTAAAACATTTCTACTAGGGAGAGATTTCTATACCCTTAGAAAGAATATTCCGTTCCCCTCTTCAATCAATGTGGGATCTCACAATCCACCCCTTTTGAGACCTAGTATCCTCGGTGGCACCTGTTCTCTTCTCCAATCGGACCTCACACTATTTGTAACAAAGAAGATCTTGAATGAGATTAAGTTAAAAAAAGAAAATTTTCTCTATGACCTTGATGTTTTGAAACATTACGACTCTGGGGTCGACAAAAAAAAAAAAACTAAGCTTATTAAACGAATATCTCAATCCCGATAAGATCAAAATTTGGATGGATGCTTAATTAACCTAAAAGAAAAGAAAATTTGACTTTTGGAAAAGAGCCAAAAATTAAAGCAAAATTGAATGCATGAAACGGTCATATTTGTGGGAATATGATTGTGTTTTAGGCTTATTGGATGCATATCCAAGCTATGAGCCTTAACTCATTCATGAACTCTCTCGTAAATGTGGCCTTTCCCCCACTTCTTCATGCAACAAACAAACAAACTGCCATCCATTTTCGTGCCCTCACCTACTACCCTTACTCTCTCTTCTAGTTTACTTCACTCCACTTTCGTCACACATACCCACCATAGTTATTGTTTTAAAACTACATAATATATGCCCAAAATTCTTCCTTTTAAATAAGAATACATATAAATGAACTATAAACTTATTCAACATCGAGTTACTTCACTATGAGAGAGCTCTTTTTGATGTGAGATCCGAGGATACTCGACTTGAGCCCCAAAATTAGATTAGGTGCAGGGGGGACGATCTTTCTTTTCTTACTCAAGGTGCTTATGATATGAGATCCAAGGAGACTCGACTTGAATTCCAAAACTAGGTTGGGCTCAGGGGTCGATATTTCTTTTCTCACTTAGGCTGCTTCATCTCTTCCGACTCATGTTGAGAAAGAGAGGAGACTCGACTTGAATTCCAAAACTAGGTTGAGCTCAGGAGTCGATGTTTCTTTTCTCACTTAGGGTGCTTCATCTCTTCCGACTCGAGTTGAGAAAGAGAGGGCTAGGCCCCGAAGAGGAGGGCTTGATAAGACTAGGAAAGACGGCTGAATTATAGAGCTAGAGGTAGGGGCAGATTGTGTCCATTAGGTCAACTGCTAGCTAGCTATTTGACTCGACTGTCAAAGTTCTTTCTCCGTCACTCCTCTTGTTCTCCGAAGGATCCATTTGATAACCAAACGGACATTATGTGCAATTCTCAACTATAGAACAACCACAACAACCCGGTGGAACCCGACAACCGGCCGGACTAAACCGAAGCTCCTAAAACTGATTCACCTACCGCCTTTTTGTACCTTCCGAAACTGATTCACCTACCGCCTTTTTGTACCTTCCGAGCGAGCCGACGTCAAACTTCACCGAAACAAGCGATGGAGCGCAAGTTTCAGAAGAATCGTGAAGTTAAGCCGAGTGGACAACCTCCCTATGAATGGAAGGAGATGCCTGGTGATCCTTAAGTTGAAGCTCTATGCCCCGATCCCCTCTATGCCGTGATCCCTACGTATGGTCGCATGCAACAGTTTTTTATAGCTGAGCTAAGAAAAGGGTTCTTTCTTTTAGTTTTCCCTTATTCTTCCAAAATATTACAACATACTCTTTGTTAATAATTTTTCATTAATTTAAAAAAAAAAAAAAACATGGTTGAGCTCGATTATTAAAAGGAAGCATGCAATAATGTGTAAAAATACATGGAGATAACCAATACACACATTATTCCAAACTCAAATCCGGTAGTTCATATCATCGGTTCGATCATTACAAAAAGAAAAANAAAAAAAAAAAAAAAAAAAAAAAAAAAAAAAAAAAAAAAAAAAAAAAAAAAAAAAAAGAGGACCAAACGATAGTACGGAAGAAAATAGATAATCCATTACAAGAGCTGAGAAAGCTGGAAGCTTTTTATAGCGACATTAACAAAGAAGAGACTCGAAAAGGCAACGCACAACGACCGACAAAGAGGAAGACATTAAATTTGGTGTTGGTACGAGGATGGCTGGCTGGCTGGCTGGCTGGCTTAGGAAGTTTGAGACCCAGTGGTGTGTTGCTGTCCGAATTGCTCCGCTCGGTCCTTCATCTCTCGAGCTTTACTTGCCAGCTTGTGTCGGGCTTGGTCTAGTTGGTCTGCTCCTGGTGGGTGCTTCCCTGTCACATACCTAATTCCAAAGTTTCCACACTTTTTAACTTCTTCTCTAAACCAATTTTGTTTTAAAATAAGTTTAGTGAACCAATTTTGTTTTAAAATAAGTTTAGTGGAGATGGAATTTGATTTAGTACACATACAACACTATATAGAATCATAAGACTAGGTAATTTTCTTAAATGACCTATTAGACTCTCCACAATAGTATGATATATTGTGAGCATCAGCTTTCAAAACCATGGACTATCTATAATAATATATAATCTTTTCCACTTTGACCCTCCGCTCTCCGCTCTCCGCTCTCCGCTCTCAAAAAGTTGTATGATATTGTCCAAATAGTTGTATGATATTGTCCAAATCAACTCTCCAGATTTTGCTTTTGCTTTTGAAAAAACATTTAGTATTTTTACTTCTAAACCCATACTAATAAAGATAGTATTTTTACTTCTAACCCATGATCAATCTCTAAAGAAGGTGGGACACCCCCTTCCTGATTTCTTTAGGACGTTCAGGTTTTGGTCCTGCCCTAGGAGGCCTAGTCGAGGATGCGCGACCCCCGACACGCCCTGGATCGGATCGGAACGGAACATACTCCATAGGGTTTGTAAGTTCAAAGATTTGAGAGAAAAAGGTACCCTATAAGGATTATAATGATGGGTAACAAGGGGAATCACCAATTTCTAAGATTAAGCCTAAATAATTTTAATTAAAGATTAAGCCTAAATAACTTTAAATGTTGTTTAAGAACTACTTTAATCAAGAGTTAAATGTATAGGTTTAAAGCTCATGCAACAGCAACCACCATAATTAGCTTATTTAAGGAAATATTAATAAATATAGTAATTCATTAAGTTACCTGTAAACCCATGAAAAGACGGTAATGCCAGCCACCCCGAACCCACCGGAGGCCAAGAAGCCCATTATGAGAAGCGACACCGTGATCACCGCCGGGACGAGAACCGGGCTGAAAATGACGAGCAGCGGCGTCGCAATAGTCAGAGCGATGACGGTTCCGGCGACGATGAGGCCGGAGAGGATGAGCATGGAGCCACCAGCGGTGGCTGCGGTGGCGGCCTTCACAACCTGGTAGCGGGGCTGAGTGCCCGGCTGCTGGTGGGACGGCTGGTACGTCTGATGTTCGGCCATCGGAGGGAAAGAAAATTGAAATTTTGTGATTTTTATTACAAGGGAAAGAAAATAGAAGGTGTAATATAGAGAGAATTGGAGGGTGGCCAAGTAGCACGTGTTAAAGAGCATTTGGCACGTGTCGTGAAGGTTCTCATGGTTGGTTTGCATGTAACCCAAGTGCCTTGTTTGGGGACACGTCCAAATATATCCTCTCTTTGGAATTGCAATTTTGTTCTTTTAAATGGTCTGGAAATTAATTGGATTATTCTGATATAGCTGTGGTTTAAATAAGTTTGTTGATCATTTAATACTATATATTAGAAAAAAAAAATAGTTTTTTTAAACATATATATAATTTTTTTTTTAACTCTAGTAAGTAGAAGGGTAAAACGGTAATGTTTAATAACTTGAGCCATTGAGTATTTAGGCCCGGTTCTATTGGATCCTAAGTTACATTTCAGACTCGAGTTTCTATCATTTTTAAGTCCGATGAGGTGGTTGGCTCGTCTCGTCTTTGATCCCAAGTCAAATTTGCCACTCGGGTCCGATTACCCCTAACACCTCGATATCGTGTTATTTCTATTACATTTCTATAGATAATAATGTATTTAGTGCTATACCTAAAAATGGTTACTTAAAATTTATGTACAGAATTTGTAAAGAGATTTTTAGTGGGAAGGAAATGTTGGCCTTTGGAATAGTCCATATGCTCAGCCCCATCATAATCCAAGGCCCAACTATAGTCTACATATCACTTTTTTTTTTCTTTTAATTAATTTTTTTAGTGGAATATCCTATTAAAATAGTAATAAATATTTTATTAAGCTTATAACAAGAATTTTAAAAAATTAGTATAAAAAAAAAACAAAAAAAAAAAAACGAGTAGACCCTCTTGTCATAAGGGTAACCTAAGGATTTCCCGTTCAAACAATACTAGTTTATGTCCGAGATAAGCATGGTATAAAATCCTACTATGATGGACTTGAGCCCAATTTAAGTTACATACTAACTTAAGCATCGAAAAATATTAATCCCACTATAGGATGCAAATACGTTAAAAATCCACTTATTGTTGTCATTATTGCTGTTTTCCCCACCTATGAGCGAGTGAGTGTTATGGGATATTATTACCAAACCCATCAAAATTCCTTTATAAATAACACTTATCCATAGGCCAACACTTTCCATGTTCTTGAGTTCATCTTCAAAATCCCCAGAAGAATTTCCCCCACAAAAATGGAGCTCCAAAAACCCGATCCATTTGGCGACCCAAATTTGGTGCACAACAAAACCCCACTAACCTACGCCTATCTCTTCTCTTCTTTGACCGATCAATGGGGCGATTTGCCCCTCAAACTCGACGATTCTCACGACATGGTCATCTTCAATTCCCTTCACGACGCCGTCGTTTTCGTCCTTTCTCCTCTCCATTCCATCCATCCACCGGACGCCTCTTCCGCCCTCCACCTCGACCCCTTTCCGACCACCACTACGCCCGCCGCCCAGATGGGTGACAAGAGTAAGCGTTACCGTGGAGTGCGGCGGCGGCCCTGGGGGAAGTACGCTTCCGAGATTCGGGATCCGGCCAAGAGTGGTGCTCGTGTGTGGCTTGGCACGTACGAGACGGCTGAGGATGCTGCTTTAGCTTATGATCAAGCCGCCTTCAGAATGCGCGGCTCCAAGGCTCTTCTTAACTTCCCCAATCGCATTGGCTCTGACGACCCGCCACCGCTCCGAGTCTCGGCTCGACGTCGGGAGCATGATATCCTCGTGCCTTTGGCTGACGGGTCGGCTAAGAGAAGAAAAGGCGCAGCTAATATAAAAGCCGAACCAGAGTCGAGTAAGTCCCAGGTGGGGCCCTCCCAGATGGCAGCATTGCCAGTTGGCGAGAAGTTATTGGTTAACTAGTTTCGTACAATACGAGTGGTGGAAATTAGAGAATTTCAGTATTAGTAAATATAATCGAAATAATAATAAAGTGTATTTCAATTTTATAATGCGTATAAAGAAATATACAATATTATTATTATTATAATAATTGGTAATATTTAGTTATTTAGTGTTGGATTTTGGGTTTGAAATTCAATTAAGAGTTTTAATTACTTAGTGAAATAAAACCCGACCTTCCTTAATTTCATATCAATCGAGTTCAATTTTTTTACGATAAATCACATAAAAATATAAAACATTAGGATGCAAACGTTATAACAATACAGGATATTTCGTATATATATATATTCAAATTTTCACAAACATCCAAGTCCACTAATGTACGAGCAATTAATTTAAGCCACATTTATTAAATTAATTTAGTACCGTCAATATTTATAAAAGGTGACGCAATATGATTACGTAAGCAATACGTAAGGTGGTCTCTCTCTGGAGGAGGGGACAGGGATGCACCAATCAATTTTCCAATTAAATTATTGCAATCAATTCCAATAATTTATTGAGTCAATTTTCAATTAAAAAAATTCATTAGAGATGTGACCATTTTTCTTAGTTTAAATAAATATATAGCACTTTCCTTTAGATCTCAATAATCATTTTATTTTCTTGTAATTGGTTTTTAAGAAATATAATTGATTATTTCTAAATATTATTATTTTATAAGCTTAAAATCGTTCTTTCACGAGAAAACAAGAACTTTCCATTTCGTTAATTTGGAGTAAGATACAAGAGGGTGTAGTGGTAAAAAGAAATAGGATATGTGATAGATTTTTCTTTCATTATTTCAAACGATGAATTATCTTGTGTTTCTTTTGTTTCAAGAGATTAGATTTTAATTTTAACTATGAGGGATTTTTCGAGAAATCTGAGATCTCATGTCGGTTGAAGATGGAAACTATGTATTTCTTATAAGAGTGTGGAAACATCTCTCTAACAAACGAGTTTTAAAAACCTTGAACGGAAGCCCTTGAAGAAAAACCTAAAAAGGATAATGTTTGCTAGCAGTGGGTTTAGGCTGTTACAAATGATATCAGTGTCAAACACCGAATGGTGTACCAGCAAAGACGTTAGCCCCCAAGGGGGATGAGTGAAGATGTTGGCCTCCAAGGGAGTGGATGGTAAGATCTCACATTGGTTGAAGATGAGAACGAAGTATTCCTTATAAAATATTTTCCCTCCGAGAGGCTTAACTCAGAATCCTTCTATCTTCATTGTAAGTTGCATTTGGATATGGAATCTATAGACCTCAAGTGACAGTCTCTTTATCTTAGTTGTGTGGTTGGATCATCACTCCTTCATTTTATAGATTTCATTGGAGTCTCTAAATTACGAGATTAAACGAATTACTTTTAAAGAGCATTTTGAAAGTATCACAAGCAATATTTTGGACAAAAGAAAAAAGGCAAAAACTAAGGTACAGCTGATATGGTCCCTAGTTGAGAAAATGGTGCCCTCTTCCAATGTCCAATGTCTTTGTGCATTTCATATCACTCTCATACATCAATACCCAAATTACCTCAAGGATAAGATAGTAGACTCTCTATTATATCATTAATTCCTTTTCTTATATTAATGACAACACTTCTACTCAAGAATAGGGTTAATTATGTCATTTAGCCCACCAACAATAAATATTTATTGATTTTGTCTCCAGCCTTTTAAAAGATATAATTCTACTATTAAAATTTTTTCAATTAATTATTTTATATTAAAAGAAATTATCTACAATGGGATGATATTATTCCGAGTATAAGCTTTCATAGCTTTGTTTTGAACTTACTCAAAATGCCTCGTATCATTGTAGATAGTATTATTTGATTATAAAAGCAAGATCATTCTCTAAATTAGCCGATGTGAGGCTTTCATCCAACAATTTCTACCTCGATCTCGGTCTCAGCATCCGGCTAGAGACCCAATTTTATTTGATTGTATTTTTCTTTTTGTATTTCGACAATATTATTTTTTTTTTTTTTGAGATATTTATTATCTTTTGAATGTTCATTTCCACAATTCCTTTTCAAAAAAAATAATTGTTCCAAGTGGATTGGATCAAAATCCAACATTTATGGATTTTTGGGGTAAAATCACTAGTAGTATTATTGCTTTCAAAATACAGTTGAAAATTCGAAGTTTTAAATATATATATATATATATATATATATATATATATATATATATATATATATATAT
>NW_019272024.1:978480-992081 GCF_002738345.1 Cucurbita maxima | reverse complement strand
TTTTTTTTTTTTTGAGATATTTATTATCTTTTGAATGTTCATTTCCACAATTCCTTTTCAAAAAAAATAATTGTTCCAAGTGGATTGGATCAAAATCCAACATTTATGGATTTTTGGGGTAAAATCACTAGTAGTATTATTGCTTTCAAAATACAGTTGAAAATTCGAAGTTATATATATATATATATATATATATATATATATATATATATATATATATATATATATATATTATATAATTGGTGTCTCCTCTTCCTTCAATCTTCACAAATCTTTGTAAAACGCAACCATCTGAGATCTTAAATCTTAATCTCTCTGAAAATGGCGTCCTCAGAAGAATTCTTATCCATAGAATTCATAACCCAATTTCTGTTGGTAGATTCCTCAGATCACCAAACCCATTTCCAAACAGATTCCCCCTTTCTCCACTCCATCAAATTGGAAGATTTCATTTTCGATTCCCCAATTCCGCCATCACCGCCTCCGGCGGAAGGCTGCTACAACGACACGAAGTCCGGCAAAGTTGAAGACTGGTCGACACCGAAGACCGACATGTTGGGTCAGGCCAGCAAAGCCGATGCGGAAGCCTCTGTGGCAGGGAAGACAAACACCGACAAGAAGGGGAGAAGTCATTTCCGGGGAGTACGGCGGCGGCCGTGGGGGAAATTTGCGGCGGAGATTCGTGATCCGACCCGGAAGGGGATTCGGGTTTGGTTGGGGACATACGGCAGTGATATAGACGCGGCTAAGGCCTACGACTGTGCGGCGTTTAGACTGAGAGGGAGGAAAGCCGTTTTGAATTTCCCATTGGAGGCCGGAGAACCCGACCCGCCGGCGGTGTCCGGCCAGAAGAGGGGAAGGGGGCAGAAATGGAGGAATATTCCCAAGGCATTGATGGCAATGGATGAGAAGTAAATGTTACAGGGTGGAAATTAAATTAAAACAAACAACTACCTTTATGTTGGGTTAAGTGGAATATTTAATTTGCTACCTATATTTATGTAAATATAGAGTTGTTACTCTTACTCAATGGTCTAATTTATGACTAAAATAATAAAAAAAAAAAAAAATTTAAATGATAACTTTGTTCATTTTAAATGATTTTGAAATTATCTAGACATGACTCCACTATCACTTGTTCATGCAATTCTACCTTTTAACCTCTATCTTTATACTAATATAATATACTCTCAACTTAAAAAGACCGATGATTATATATGTAGACTTCACTAAAAGAAATCTCTACTTTTACTAACCTTTGAAGTGATTTTCATTGCTTCCCCAGGAGCACTTGAACATTCTCTCTCCACCTAATAAAACATTGCTGTAAAAACATCTCAGTTTCAGAAGAATCACCATCCAAAAACAAAGAAGTATGGAGAAACAATTTTCTTCAACCATTCCCCAACAACACCACACAATCTAAATGGTCTAAATCAAACAACAGTAGATTTCTTAAAAGAGAATGGGCAGTCATGAGCTAATAATGTCACCTCTAATAAGCTTGGGAAAAATTNTTACCAGAGTAACATACTTTTTTTTTTTTTTTTTTTTTTTACTATTTTAGTATTTTTGTATACCCATCCATGTGAACAGAGATACATCTAAATCCTGTCAAGTGATATGATAACTTTGAAGCAAAATATGTGCATTATGAATAATGTGATAAAAACTAGTTAAGCTGTCTGTGTGTTAACCAGCAATCATTTAATGAAGAAACAAACAAAAAAGAGGCTGCGCCTGTCCTTACATGTAGGTCAAGTCGAGTCACTTCCATTGGCCCAGAATTGTCCATTTCCTTCACTCCCACAGCTGCCCTGTCCCTCAAAAAAAGAATGAAAGCGACTTATATAGAGAGAGGGAATCGTCCATATTGAAGGAGTGATCCCTATAGAACCTAAGGAAGGTGCATGAATGGATAAGGATAAAACCAAAGAACAAGTTGAGGAGAAGAAGATATACAACTAACAATATGAGATTGACTCTGAGAAAAGAAAAAATAGTTTTACGAGGGTTGGTTGTGTTGTGTCATTTTCTTGTGATGCCACTTTCAATGAGGTAAAATCTCATTGCAACAAGGAAATGGAAGAAAATGCCGTCTTGCAGATGGCTCTAAATAGTTCTTACCTTACATAAATGATTTTTTAGCTCTAACATTATAGGGTGAAATTTTAAACATTTGAGGTCTCGATATTTGAATACCCTCACAATTACGAGAACATTTTATAGTCCATTGAAGGGGAAGGTTAAAAATTTACTTAACAGTATTTTAGTCAGTTCAATTTCAATCATTTTCAAGAAAGAAAGAAAAAATCAATTTCATTCATTTTATGATCGGTTCTTGCTGATCTTTACCAATTGAACTGTTCAACTGGCTTGAATTTTCAAATGTCAATTTTGATGACAATTCTCTCTGTTTTTTTCTCTTAACCAAAATGATGGTTTCTTGTAGGCAGGTAGAGGCCAAACATCAAGCAAAACAAATCAGCTTAATTATTTTACATGCAAATAGACTATCCTACCATATCTCTAAGATATAGATCACATTCATAAAATATGTTTCCTCAACAAAGAGATTAAAAGAAAATCTAGAAAAGTAGGAGGCAAGAGCAAAAATTTATTGAACTAACCAAGAAAGTTACGAAGGTATTGAGAGGCTAAGTTCTCTCCCAAAAACCATTTCTAGTCTACCTTAGGAAAACCCTTCAACCTATTCACTCCATTTATGACTACCCTTTGAATAAGTGATGAAACTTTTCAATGAAAAAATAAAAAGAGATTAATGCTAAAAAATAAACTCTCAGAGAGAGAGAGAGAAAAAAAAAAAGGAAAAAACTAACAATAAAAGCAACCCAATTTAAACAATTATCTTGCAGAGAAACACCGTTAAAAATAGTGACTAATATGACCTAATATCCTAATGTTTCCTTACTACTATTCCTAACAATGTCCTACTTCCCTACAATCATCCAACATTTCCTTCATGAGCCGATGTACGATATCCACACTGTCCTAGTTATAATTCCGTCGATAGAACTAAAGATAAGATCTTCAGATGTGTAGATATCTAAGCACTCAAATCACTAGAAACTTCCGATCAAACTATGAATTTATCCAAGTTCTGGTCTTATTATCAAGAAATATGCACCGTGCATAAAGATCCATATGAAAAGTGTTCATACGAATGTATCTTCCATCACTAAAGAGTATTGAGTCATTCAAAAACAATACATCCAATTGTCAATACAGTCGGGAGAAAATAATCAATCAAGTTAGGTCAGTACGCACTATGCAGTGCATAACGTGAATAAATTTCATTAAAACCAGAAAGTACAAATGGATAGACATCCATGGTTAGGTTCTAAAAGTAAGATGATCTTGCCTTTCCTCATGTGCAACTAATTAATCATTTACAAATGAATATTTGACTAAATAATGAAAATATTGACAACAGATGAGGTTTCTTTCTGTAAGTCCAGAAAAATACTTACAGCAATTGCATTAGCAATCGTCTTGGGGATCCCAGCTACAGAAACTTGAAGACCTCGTTTTGCAACTCCCTTTAGAAGAAGAAAGGCAACACTACTAGTCCAACAAATGAATTGTTAAGGAACAAGTGTGAAATTCTAATAAGAGTTAATACCTGATAAATTAAAGCTGCTCTTCTTTGAGTACCATCGCCGCCAATGATATACGCCTAGACCATAGGAAGACATTAATTTTTCTGTAGCATTCCCTTATTTTTCCTTCTTATTTTATTTTATTTTTTTCCTTCTTTTATTGTTATTATTTTATTTTTTTGTTGCTCTCGCTTCTTCTCTGAAATAGACAACTAGCTTTTTACTTGTACCTGATTCATTCCACGATCTTGAAAATTATCAACAGTCTTATTTGTATCATGGCCTCCTAGTGAAGTACGAAGAAAAGTACCCAACATGTTAGAGGATATCGTTGACAACTTTAGGTGTCAATTTCAATGTATTCTTGGAGTAAAACCTTCTGTATCCTCCCTGATGACAAACAACAGCATAAGAGAATGTGTTTAAAAAAAAAAAAAAAAAAAAAAAAAAAAAAAAAAAAAAAAAAAAAAAAAAAAAAAAAAAAAAAAAAAAAAAATCAAGTCGGTGAACCAACTGATTAACAGTGTCACGAGCTGAAAACAGAACTATATGTTCGTCCTAAATCACATTGTGTCTATTTCATGAACAAATACAAATTTATTTGAACCTTGTGATTTTGATTCAACTTGATTAAGTTTAGATTGGGAAGTAATCTTTATCTGTGGTCAGAATCCCAAGAGGTTAACTGGATAAATAGAAAAAAAATCGGAGAAAGAGAGTGAGCCCAAGTCATAGTGGTCATAAATTCAACAAAACCATCAGGCGAGGTAAAAGCCACCAAAATGGAGAAAGACCCCTCCACAACTTCGGAAACGAAAATAGAATTATCCTTCCACAAAATGATGATATACAGAAAAAGTTAGATGCATCCAGAGCAGGCCAAACAATATCTACAGAGCTCCATAGATATTTAACCACCTTCTAAGAGATGAACTGCTTGGTCTCTGTGAGGATAATAAATTCCGGATCAAATTTACAAAGAGTGACTTCATCTACTTGTCTCTATGCAATGGACTACTCAAGTTTAGCGATCTTTGGATCACAAAGAACTTGTTTGTTGAACCTCAGCACCCTATCATAATCTCTCCTTGTGCGCATACAGCTTATTTCATTAAATGAATGACATCTTTTCGTCATTCTAAAATGCACATCCAGTGGTGATGCCTGGCAAGGGTGTGCTTTCAATGTAAGTGGAAGTAGACCCTCTACATTAGAGGGTCTTTGGAAGAAAAGACGAATTGAAACTTGTGATAATTTCATGAATTTCAAATGTACACATTTACAAGAACTGGAAAAAGATTACAACTACAACGAAAACAATTAATCTGCTAATCTTTATACCATCCATGAGAAATAACAGACTAAATTGAAAGATAATAATAGGATAAAAAAATATTTTAAAAAGTTAGGAAAATAAAAATATTTTTCATACCTCAATTCCAAGTACATCACACCATACATATAGTTAAAGCCATAGTGGACCACAAACAATCTACCGAACCACTGTGTTAATCCCAGGACACAATCCCCCACATGTTACTGCAAAAGCACGCACCTCATCTGACTTGAAATAAACCTGCATCACAAAGTTCTCAGTTCATCCTTTTAGTTTCAATAGACATGATCAGAATAAGGGATACCTTTTCACGAGGACCTGCATGCCAAAAATGTACTCCGCTAGTGCTATCTTTCGTAATTACAATCTGGAACCAGTGCATGATGAACAGAGATTTCGCATTGGTAATTATACCAACAAAAGTTGTTTAAATAAAAAGAAAATAGAATGATAAATTGCAAAAGAGAGAGAGATAGTACACCGATTTTTTGTGCAACATCTTCTGGCTTGATAAAAGTTTCCCTGAAATACTTCAAGCCTAAGAAGTAATAACCAAAAAGGGGTTCCAAAATAAAATAAGAAAACTTGATTAGGACGCATATTAAACTGTAATAATAGAACTAATTGAAACATTATCGCTGCACTTACTTGACAATTGCATAAGCCTGACAGTTTTTCAGTGGACTTGGATACGACTAAAGAAAAGCAGAGTAATGAATTTAAATCAGTGGTTTTGCAGGTTTATGCATGATAGTAGTATGAGGAATCACTATGATAATAAATATTCATATAACCATGGCCCATAAATATTTTAGTATTATCAAACTCAAATGCATTCAAAATTTTAATTGTCGGGCCAACTAGAACTAAAAAAGTGCGTTCACTTTCAAATACGTGTTACCCATAATGATAATTAGACAATGCCAATGGAATACATCAAAATCCATTTTTATGGAAGGAAACTAAAATTATATATAACTCCTCTTTTCAAATCGCAGGACATCTCAATTTGAACATGGTTGATTTGCTCACGTCAAGACAACCAAAAAAACAAATTGAACAAGGAACTTAAAATTTTCGATTTCCTTTAATATATGTCTTGACATGAGATTAATGACTAACCGCTCTTCTTAAAGAACAAGCAGATCATCATTTATATCTGCGCAGGAGCTTTATATCCTTGGTCAAGGTCCAAGTCATCCTTACTATGATCCCCAAGGGCATGCTTGAGCTTCTGAGCAAGGGACTCATCTTCTTCAGCTACCCAACCATCATGCTCATCACAAGCACTGTCACCATCGTCACTAGATGCATAGTCCTGACTTAAGAGGGTGTCAAATTGATCATCCAAAAGCCGCCGAGTTTGTGGCTTATCAACATCATCTTCCACATGGTCAACGTCTGCATCCTAAAAAATGTCGTCGCCAAAAGATTTGTTATTAACAATATTCTGGCTTCCTGTCGCCTTCTCAAAATCCTTAGCCACACTAAAACTTATTATCCGTTGAATCATCCTCCCCTTCTTCACATAAATTTTCCTGAACTACAAAATCCTCCTTCAAGTCCTCAAAATCAAAATCAAATTGTGATAAATCATCATCATCAAGCAGAGCCGCTATTTCTAGGTCAGGCGGGGGATGAGCATTAGAATCCTGTGAATTGGTAGTTTGATCAAATTCTCCCAAATGAGGAAATCGTCAGCCTCAAAGGGGAGGTAAAGTCCGTCAAGATCGTCAAAGGTTAGCTTGAAGACTTCATTTCCGTCGAATCCCAAATCCAAAGCCGTGAAATAAACAGAAGGGTCATCAGGGACAACAAAATTGGCATTGGAGAAAAAGAGAGAGTCCAGAGGCGAAATTTGGAGATAATCAAATTCAGAAGCGTTAGTGGAATTAGAATTTTGATCACCTGTAGAGACATCATCTTGATATACGGCTGAAGTCACGTTTGTTGGCTGATCAAGAACCTCAGTGGTTAAGCAGTATTCCCAAATTGATCCAAAGATTTTTTACTTTCATGTACAACATTTGCTTCTAATTCCTCGATTTTGACTCGGCAATTTGACTTAATATGGCTTGGCTTTCCACAACGATCACATACCACTTTCACCTGACAATCTCGTTTAAAATGACCTGGTTTTCCACACCTATAACAAGCTTTAAATGGCTTCTTTGACGACTCCTCACTTCTGAATTGATTCTCATTGCTAAATGAAGGCTTTGAATGAAAATTCTATCTCCTTTGATCTTTGACATACAACACACCTTCTGACTTTCGGGAAAACTCGTTGCTGCTAGTCATTTGCTTAATCAAGGTTTCCTGATTGGAAAGAAGATTCTCTCGTTCAATTATTGTAGGCTCATTTGCCCACCCTTATATTGAGGAAACAAATGGCATAAACTCTTTCCGTAATCCACGAATAAGATAACGCTGTAATCGAGCCTCACTCACTAATTCCTCAACATCTAATTCTGAAATTTCAGAACATAGTTTTTTCACTTTCAAAAAATATTCTTCAACGGAAAAGTTACCTTGAGTTACCATAGCTAGTTCATTCTCTATAAATTGCAGTCGAGCGGTACTTTTCTTAGTAAACAATTTTTGAAGTGTATCCCATACTTGCTTTGGTGACTTTAAATCATGAACATGATCAATATACTCTTTGCTAATCAAATTTCGCAAGGTAAATAAAGTTTTTCCGCATTTGATCTTCCATTGTTGACACAATGTTGCATTCTGTAGAGCATTGCTGGAATGTATGTGTCATTTACCTTCCATTAAATCCCACAAGTCTTGCCCTTGTAGATAAACTTCCATGCATAACTTCCAATAACTTTATTGCCAACGAGCTTTTCCATAGTTATACCCATAGAAAAACTCGCACCATTCATCTCGTTGAGTAATAATACCAAACCGTACCAACTTGGCTCTAATACCAACTACGCAAAATCTCTTACTTAGAAGTGTGAATAGATATGAAAATATTATTAATCAACAAAATAATATAGATCTAAGAGTAAGAAATAGAATTGGGATCAAAGGTTCGTAGTCTTCATTGATATTCACAACCTTTCACAACCTTTAAAAAGGATACAAGAACAAAATATAAACTAACTAAATCTTGATAATAAAGTAAAATATACTACTATTCAAATTTAACTGATTACAAATATTTAAAATATATTTCCTTCTTCAATATATTAAATGATTACGAATATCATAACTAATTCAAACTCAAAATAAGTTGCACTAAATTCTGACAGAGCAAGTAGAATTATAGGTTGGTCGAGGTATACAACGACATGCAAGTTTTACATTATATATATATATATATATATATATATATATATATATATTTATCATTCTGGTTAAGCTTATAATCAAGAAAAGTAGTACAAAAACTGTGTAATGAATGTTTGAGCATTACCGGGGGAGAAAGTCAGTCAAGTGAGGGACACTTGGATGCTGAAACCGTCGTCATCCGTGGCTCTAGAAGAAGACTGGTCTGCCTTGACAGTGATGATCCTTCTCCCAATCCGGCTGGAACCGAAAAAATAAGCTCGTGGAATACGCATTCCGGCTTCTATGAGCTCGAGTGAGATCGCAACGTTGGACTCGAAACTAGAAAGAGAGGTGAAGTGATGGAGTGGAGATTGCAAAGTTCATGGAAGTGGAAACTCCAAAATTCATCGCGAGAGAGAATTGCAGAGGGGGGAGGTGTTCGTTTCAGAAAGAAACGAAACTGCGCGTGAAGTGGAAGCTATCGGATCGGAGAACAACGCATTGGCGCTGAAAATAGTTTTCTCTAGAACGGGATTGGCCAAAAATTTCCCGCGAGTGATTGGGTAGAGATTTATATAGCGGCCGTTTAATCTTTAACTTTAGGGTCCAAGCAACGGAACAAAATCATTGGCTTTATTCTTTTTTATTATTTAAAAATAAAGTGATAAATAAAAAAAATACCATAAATTTCTGTTCAAACCAAATATGTTTGAATTCAACACGTGAAGACAAAAATTGAAACCTCTATATTAGCTAGTGCTTGGTTAGTATAATCATATATATATATATTAATGAGTCTTTGTTCCAATAAAGTTAATTTTGACATCAAGTAGTTGAATATGGTCTATCCTTGCTATACGTAATAAATTACAAGCAAAACAAACCACGTTGACATTAAACAGTTTAATGCAACATCGTATACTTTTATTTTTTTTGTTTATTGTTGAAGTATGTTCTTGCTCTAGCAACCTTTTAACTAATTCAGTTATTACTATAATAGCTTTGATTATCTCGTAATGTAGTATATCTATGCATGTACAATTTTACAATATAGTGAATGAAGCGACCTCATTACAAAATTTAATCATAAGTTCCGTAGAAACGAGTCGTCACTAAGCATCCCAACCTACAATCAGCAAAATGGGAGAGTTGAAATTCATTAACGAAATAAAAATAAAGATAATCATTGTTAAGTTAAAGCATACGAAAGGTTTATAAAATTGAAGTGTAACTTTAAAGAAAGAACCAAAACTATGCTTCTTATGTAGAGAACAATGTAGTTGAGGATATATTTCTTTTAACAAATTGAGATATGTTAATGCAAGCCTTTTGTGATGGTATCCCACTGAGACTTCAACAAATTGGTTATTGTCAATTTAAACGTAAACTTGACTAATCAATGTACCTAGTCTCAACCAAAAGGTTATAGGTTTAAATTTCTACTTTCATATTGTTGCATTCTAAATTTGAAAATGTTTCGGAGCTAAAAGCTTACCGAGGATAAACGGGTCTCTAGAATGTAATTGTGGTTTAGGACGTTAGAAGTTCAAGTTTGAAAATGATCGAATATGTGATTTATGACATCAGCACCTTCTATATGCGCAGTGTGATCTTTCACCTGTCCATTGTATAAAGTAAGACAAACATTTAGAAAATAAGAAATTGCATACTTGTAAAAGCAGCAGGAAATGGTTGAAATAATGGACCAATCACCTGTCTAACCAAGTACTGTAAGAATGACTGACCAGTGCTACCAAACAGTGAGCCTAATGGAGAACTTAAAACTATAGGTTTGAAATTTTGAACTGTTTTTTCTTTACATCTAGCTTTGATGTAAACTCTTGTTTTTTGTTTTCATTCGTTAGTCTTATAACATGTCTAATCATACCTATGTTTTAATCATTTAGCTTTCATTTTTTTAACTCTTTAAAATCTTGGTGAAACTCAAACATTAAAGAAAAAATTGTGCTTGTGAAAACTTATCCAAAAAGAAATGGTATGATAAAAAACGATTTTGAGAAATGGAATACAGGCAACCAAAAGTTTTGGCAAATATGCACGATGCTTCATGACAGAAAGCCAAAATGAAAGTGTTTGACAAAGATACTTCAAAGTTTCCCTGCGTATTTCAAGGGAATATGATCAGTTAAAAAGTGAAAATGAAGCAAAAAAAGGAAACCAGACAGCAATGAAATAGAGAATCTAAGCCATTATGGTTGACAAAGATGGGCCCTATGGTAAAGAATGGAGGCTGTGTTAGCTGTTGTGGAGATATTTATAATGAATTATGACATCCAAGTTTGGGGTTTTGGAAGTGCTAGGAAGTGTATGACAGAGAAAGAGAGAGCTACCTGAATAATGCTGTGAGCTGCAAGCCTATGTCTTGATTTATGAAAGCAAACATCTACTTTTTCCCATGACAGACGAGATAGACCCGTCACCAATTCCTCTAAATAACAAAATCCGTGAACAAACCAAAGGATGTTAGGCAACTATGCTCCTGAAATTTAGCTGTCAACATTGGCATACAATAAGAAATGCATGGAGCTTCAACAACAGAAGAGAGACAACAAACCTTCCAGCCTTTCAGGATAGCTAACTTCTGTTGAGGTCGGTTCACTCGTCTCAGAATTAGTACCCTTGCAGGATTCTTCATAAACAACATGCGGATACTTTTCATTGACCGCATCTTCCCACTGATAATCCAATAGTTTTGAAGAATAATATGGAAAACGAGTGGTTAATGATCATGATTTTCAAATTCATCAACTGGTTACCACAATATCCAGTAGTTAAACTACCACTACAGGAAAAAGTAGGGAAAAGTACCTTTGGCAACTCGCTTATACGTCTAATTGATGATGTTCTCCAACCAACAAAATCTTTACAAGTTCTTGTAAAGGAGAACAAAAAAGAATAATTTGAATATCGATCTACCTTAAAAAATGATATTGGCTAGAGAGGCAGCAAAAGAATAAAAAAGGATACGGTCATAGTCAACATTAGAATAGACAACCCTACGTTTGAATGACATCAACGCAGACCTGCATAGATACAAATTTTTGTGATACTATCATGAAACTCCACTCAAAAGATCATATTGAATATCAAAGAGTTGGGATTTACATGAAGTAGTATTCGCCTTGGTCTTCTATCATGCGTTGAACCAGTGGAGGTTTTCCTCCATCATCATCAGTCATAAAAAGGTGTTCACCTGTTCTTCTAAGTATCCAATGGATAATCAAACTCGCAAGTTTCTCAATAGCAGCTAAGCCAAAAAGAAATGGTACCTGGAAAGATAGACATGAAAAGTTATCTCGTGAATAAAGGGTGAAATATAAAGCCAACTCATGCAATAATCCTGATTTTTTCTGAAGTGCAAGGACCAAGACATTCGAAGCTCCAATTAAAAGAGACTCAAAGAGAGCCTGCAAAGTGCTCATCACCTTTAAAAGAAAGAAGTTTTTTCTTATGTGAATAGTTATAATTATATTCCAAAGGTAAAACATAAAAAATCAGACCATGGGTTAATTTGTTGTCGGATCAATCCACGCCTATGGTGTTGCTAATTTCCTCGAACAGTATTCCTAAGAATTTGCACAAGCTTGCATTCTGGAATTAAACTATTTTACTTTTCCAAACGCTGCCAAGAAACTGATTCAACTTCTTTGAAAAATACAACGCCAACTACTAAGGCACTTAAAGACCTAATTCGTTAATAGCATATCTAGAAAACAACAAAGAAATAATCTATCAAATGCAAGAGCAGGAATTTTTTTTTTATCTAGATACCTGCTTATTACCCCTTGAACCAAGGTGCGGGGTGGCAACAGTGATGAAGTTCACAGGCTCCAAGCCACCTATTGAACCAGATGACTCTTGCGGTTGTCCATTTGTAGATGAGGCCTCTAATTTCTTAGTCTCAGCGGGTCTATATAGTTTTCCAATGGCATATCTTGCTACTAATCCTCCCACGGAATGTGCAACAAAGGAAATCTTCTGTAGATTAGGCTTTCTTTGAATCACTTCAAGAACCTGGAGTGTTCATAAACAATCATCAGATTTGGGTACAAACGTGACAGAAAATCAGGTAAAATGTCAAGCTTAAGACCTGACCTCTTCAGCCAATCGATCACCCATCACATCAACGCCATCTAGCGTCAATTTAGACACATTTCGCTCACTACCTACAAAATAAATGATTGAAACTGAGATTTTACTATGAACAAAAATTAAATGAAGTTGATTCCATATCATCTCATAATATTACTAAACCCAGCCCATGTACACCTCTCTACATTCAGTACAGCCATAGTTCCTACAACATAAGATCAGGAAGTGATAATTGATGCTACTTACAATGAACAAAAATCTTGTCAGGAAGTCTTTTAACAAACTGCTCTGCTGCATACCGCCAATCTGTGGAACTGCACAGACAAGTTCAAAAAAATTTGAATAACCAAATGAAAGAAATTTTTCTTCGGTGGTTTGTGATAAAATGTGAGGTGCACAATCAACTCGAAACAGAGGATTAAAAACAGCCATCACCGGAGTGGCAGAGCAGTCCAATTCAGCAACGCTAAGTAGGTATTTCATTTTCAGGAAACCAAATCATTACTCAGTGGAACAGCTTAAAGGTTTACAAAAGTTTCCCTAAATCGTGACCGTTATATATATATGCATAAATATTTTATTAATTCACATTCAGATGGAACAGTTGTAAGCTTGAAAATGGAGGCATATCTTCAAAAATATATTAAGAACCTGATTCAGAACAGGCAATCTTGTCCTAAACATTAATCAGAAAACTAGAAAACCACCAAACAAATTATAAAGCCAAAATTCAGCAGCGCGATACTTCGTGGGAAACTCTTAAAATTGAAGAAACAAAATAATCAAATCAAACGCTCATACGAATACAATGTTACAAATTAGAAACAAAGAGAGGAAAATCTTCTCTAGATGCAGCTGAACTAGATTCTTAACGGATGATTAACATCTTTCGAATAGTAAAAATTGGCAAATAGTGCAATCATCATGAACGGAACAAAATATGGAGCAGAGAACTCCGACCTCCCCATTATGCCATTGACCATCACAACAAGATGATCGGTGGAGAAAGAATAACTCTCCTTGGAGCTCCAAACGTCTTGGCCTCCATTCACCGACTCTGAAGAGCACACGCCGTTGTCACAAACGCCGTTTTCCATATAAATTCAGCTTACAACCTCCCTTTCAATCAGCTCAATTCCGACGAGCATTTACAGAAAAAAAAAAAAAAAAAAAAAAAAAAAAAAAAAAAAAAAAAAAAAAAAAAAAAAAAAAAAAAAAAAAAAAAAAAAAAAAAAAAAAAAAAAAAAAAA
>NW_019272024.1:946979-978206 GCF_002738345.1 Cucurbita maxima | reverse complement strand
AAAAAAAAAAAAAAAAAAAAAAAAAAAAAAAAAAAAAAAAAAAAAAAAAAAAAAAAAAAAAAAAAAAAAAAAAACAGTCCAAAATCGAAGGAAAACGCAAGATCGAAAGGTGGAGAGAACAGAAGATGGCGTGAATTTCAGGGGAATCCTTTAGAAATAGCGCGAAGGTGAATTGAAAAGGAAGATGAGTAAAAGAGTTGGTTGAGACTGCCGAGATTGGACGGAGAAGAAAGGAAAAACTCGAAACCGAATTAAAGTAATTGAAAGAGAAACTAAACGGTTTCAATTATCAATTGGGCGTCCCATTGAATGATTTTTTTGTTGTTTTTTAACGTGTATATAAATTTACTTGCGAAATTAGTGTGCTTTAATTTATTTCTTTTTTTTATTAATTATATCAAAATATTTATGTTATTATGGTTGTAAAAATACTTTATTTTATTTTATTTTAAAACCGTTCACTAAAATTATATTTATCTATCTATGCATGTATAAATATCATTTTTTTATCAATAAATTGATAACATTTTTAGAATTCATATACAATTTTTAATACCATTATAATTTTAATATCTTATTAAACACAAGATTTAATTTGATGTCTAATAGATTTGTTGATTTTTTTTTAATATATTGACTATACAAGAGATATTCATTTAATCTACGGAACTTTGCACAGATATAATTTCAAGTTAAACAAAAGAATAAAGAGAATACATATAGATTTTTGTAATATTTAAATCGAGTTAAAAAGTTAAAGGATATTATGATTTTTTAAAAGTTTTTGAATATTTTTGTAAATACAATTTTCATTTCAAATAATATATTAATTATCTTTTTAAGACCATTTTTAAAAAAATTCAGATAATATATTTTTAAGACTATTTTAAAAAATTTGAATATATTATTGAAATTTTTTAAAGTTTAGAATTTTTTTTTTTTTTAAAGATAAGTAAGAATTTTTTTATTAATTAAAAAAAAAACGGTAAATATGGTTATTAGTATAGGGCTAAAAAAAAAAAAATAATAAAAAATCGATTTTCGCTGAACGCACTGCTTCATCTTGCAAAAAATCAGCCCGCCTCGCGCTGTTTAGCGCCCGAAGGAAGCCGACTATGAACAAACTCGAAGGATATCTATGGTGCTTGTAGATACTCTCATTTTGATTGCTCTCAGACCATCATCCATGTTGATAAAGAATTGAATATCGATCTTGACTCAATCAGCTGGTTCCATGGATTTGTTCATCAACCTTGATTGCCGCTTCACTCTTGCTCGACTCTCGCTCAAGCTCTTTTCCCAGGTATAAGCTTGCAAGTTAATGGTTAATCGTATGTATGTTTATGTTGTTTTTTTAGCTTTGGAATCTTGTTGCACTGCTTTCTGTTGAAAATTTGTTAACTCGAGGGTTACGAAGTGAAGGGGTTGGATACCGCGGGCAGTCGAAGGGGTAGGGGGTTGTCGAGGCTGCTTGGAGGTCTTCGGTTTTGCAATGGTTACGTGAGGTTAATGGCCGAGGGTTTATGATTCGAATTACAATAATTTCTAATTTAGTTGTGCTACTCCCCTTCCCCTTATGCAATGCTGGAGGAGCAAAGCATCCATCCTTATCCCCATGGACTATCCTTTATGAACTGTGACAGTTTTGAATCTTTTGTCACTTCCGTTCCCCCTTCGATTTTGAATCGAGTGCACTGGTTTTTGTTCAAAGCTTGGTGGATTCATTAGCATAGAACGGATTAAGTGCCCTAAAATTCACAATTTGAATCAATTGTCCCACAAGTTGATCTAAGTCGTTGGATAATGATCCAAAGTATCCATTTTGAACACATAAAAAATGATGTTTGTTTAAAATTTTTATTTGCCTTAAATTTTTTAAGAAGACCGGATATTTTACAGAAACTGAAATTCTGTCTTCTCTTCTCTCTTTTCACTTTCACAAATTAACTTATTTCCTTCCTCAATTTCTCCCTGTCTTACTCATAAAGTGGCCTCTTTCCTCTCTCGCGCATGTTTGCTAGCACATTCCTTCACGTTTTAAAGAGCTGCAACTAGCAGAGGAATTCAACCAGCAGATTTCGTCCTAGATTGGTTTAGATACTTTTTTCTTCCTCACTTCCAGATTCAGCTTAAATGACTGGTTTTGATCTGTGTGTTTTGCTATTTCCTATCATGTAAACTCTCTTCTTCTATTTGTTTGTTTTTTTTTTTTTAATGTAACAGTCAAGCCCACCGCTAGCAAATATTGTCCTCTTTGGGCTTCCCTTCCAAGTTTTTAAAACGTGTCTGCTAGGGAGAGGTTTCCACACCCTTATAAAGAATGCTTCATTCCCCTCTCCAATTGATGTGGGATCTCACAACCCACCCCCTTGGGGGCCAGTGTCCTTGCTGGCACACTACCTTGTCCACCCTCCTTCGGAGCTCAACCTCCTCACTGGCACATCCTCCAGTGTTTGGCTCAATATCATTTGTAACAGCCCAAGACCACCGCTAGTAGATATTGTCCTTTTTGGCTTCCCTTCAAGGTTTTTAAAACACGTCTGCTAGGAAGAGGTTTTTACACCCTTATAAAGAATGTTTCATTCTCCTCCCCAACTGATGTGAGATCTTTTTTTTTTTTTTTTTTTTTATTTGGCATAGTTTTGGTGCGTGTTTCTTCTACTTGGGAGTATTGCTTAAAGTTGTCATTAATTTCCACGTATAAAAAACGGAATTGGACATTTGGACAACTCTACAAGTCTATTAGACTATAAAGAAGCTACAGAGTAAACTTTCAATTATTTCAATCCACCTGTCTAACTTTCATTATAAATACTGTAATGTTTTTTTTTTCTTTAAATAATAAGTTTCAGTAATTGTTTCTCATAAAGAATATATCTATTTTGGATTCTGTATTCCATGTGTATACAAGCTTGTTCATTTTTTTACGGCTGGGGGATGGGGATATTTGTAGAAGGATTTATCACAAATCGTTGCCCTTTTAAATCTAACCCTGTCATGGTTTTGTCTCCACGCTTTTACGCAGATGGCCCATTTTAAAGTATAACAACCCGTTTTGAAGTGGTAATTAAAGTATCTAGAAGGAATGGATTCACCTGAATCCAACAGAAATTATGTAAAGAGAGATGTAGAAGATGGTTTGGGTGTGAAGAATGATAGGGTGGGAGATGATGAAGGATGGGATGGCGGTGATAGGAGAAAGCATAGGTCAAGTAGGTCGAGAAAGTCAAGCAATGGAGATGTCGATGGATTAGACGGCAGTGGAAGAAAAAAAACATATGGGGATAGAAGTGACAGTCGAAAAAGGTCAGGAGGGTCTAGTAGAGGAGGTAGCGAGGAAGATGAATATGATTCAAGGAAAGAATCACGTTCAAAGCAGACAAAAAAGAAACAAGAGGAGAGCACCTTGGAAAAATTGAGTAGTTGGTACCAGGATGGAGAACTAGATAATAGGAAAGATGTTGGGGATAAGTCAGGAAGTCGAGGACTTGGTAAAGGAGATGAAAATGAAAAAAGAAAAATGACTTCAAAGTTTTCTGAGCATGAAAGTTCTCAGAGTAAAAGCAAAAACAAAGAAGAAAAATTTCATGATGGAGATTCTGAAAAGACACTGGATCGAAATTCCAAATATTCAGAAAAGAGACACAGTAGCCGAGAGAAAGGTCATGGATCTTCTGAGCAGGCAAGGAGATCTCGAAGAAGATGGGATGAACCAGATGCTGTCAAAAAAATTGAAGAGAGTTATTCTGAAAAGGTCGAGAGTAGAAGTGGTAAGACTTCTGATTTGAAGTATGAGAGTCCTAGAGAGAAAAGCATGCCGAAAACTGAAGCTAGTGAGGGTAAGGGTCAGGGATTAGATTCATTCAATGACAAGAGTACAAAGTCTAACTACAGGGAGGATAAAAAACTTGATGTGGAGAGAGGGAAGAGCAGAGGCAGGACTGAAGTGCAGGAAGAAGGTAGTAGGGCGAGTTCAGTTTCACGTGAAGATAAATCAAGCAGAGAAAAATCTGAAAAATATAGGCAACAAAAAATATCTACTAGTAGAGATGTTGCAAATGGTCGGGAGAAGGCTCTCAATGGTGATGCAGATGTACAGACGTGGACTAGAGATAAAGGTGCAAGAGAAGTTGGAAATGTCGACAAGTCCAAAAGTCCTGAGAGGACTGAGAGGACTGAGAGGCATCAAGAATCAGACTACATAGATGTGGATTATGAAAGAGGCTTGAACCACAAGCGGAAGGAACTTGAAAAAGATAGTTATAGGGATGACAGATCAAAAGGCAGAGATGATAGCTGGAGTGATCGAAACAGAGATCGGGAAGGTAATGTTGACAATTGGAAAAGACGTCAACATGGAAACCAAGACAATGATACAAAATCTGGGGATTATATGTATGATCATGGTAGGGAGTGGGAGTTGCCTAGACATGGCCGTGAGCGGATTGAGAGTGAAAGGCCTCATGGAAGGTCTAGTAATCGGAAAGATGGAAGTAGGGGCGAAGCGGTGAAGACATCATCAAACTTTGGCATTTTGAACGAGAATTATGATGTGATAGAGATCCAAACCAAACCTCTGGATTATGGAAGAGTAGAGTCTGGAAACTTTGCTAGGAGGACTGAAGCTGGCCAGCAATCTGAAGGTAAGTTTGCATCGAGTGATGGTGAGTGGATGCATCAGCAAGAAGGAAGGGCAAGGAGGACTGATAACTATGGTCATGGACAGTCTGATGGAGATTTGAAGGAGAGATATGCAGACGAAGGTGGGACAACACAAGATCAGAATTCATGCAGGGACGACTTTGATTTTCATGGAGGGAAGGGAAGAGGCCAGAAAGGTGTAAATTCTGGTCGTGTTGGTGGTGGTCAAAGTTGCAGTGGTTCACAGCAACTTTATGGCAACCAGGAGCCGGGATCCTTCAATCGAGTTGCTCAGCAAGGAATGAAAGGGAATAGAGTAGGGAGAGGAGGCAGAGGAAGACCTGCTGGGAGAGAGAGCCAACAGGGTGGAATTCCATTGCCAATGATAGGATCTCCATTTGGACCTATAGGGATTCCTCCACCAGGACCGATGCAGCCACTTACTCCTGGCATGTCACCCGGTCCAGGCCCACCAGTTTCTCCAGGTGTCTTTATCCCACCATTCTCCCCTCCAGTTTGGCCTGGTGCTCGTGGTATTGATATGAGTATGTTAGCTGTTCCACCAGGACCATCAGGACCTAGATTTCCTCCAACCATAGGGACTCCACCAAATGCTGCCATGTATTTTAATCAATCAGGTTCTGGAAGAGGCATTTCTTCAGGTGTAGCTGGGCCGGGTTTCAATAACTCTGGTCCAGTGGGGCGGGGTGCTCAACCTGATAAAAATCCTAGTGGTTGGGCTGCCCAGAAAAGTATTGGTCCTCCTGGTAAGGCACCTTCAAGAGGTGAGCAGAATGATTATTCTCAAAATTTTGTTGACACGGGAATGCGACCGCAGAATTTCATCCGGGAGCTTGAACTTACAAATGTAGTAGAGGACTATCCCAAGCTTAGAGAACTTATACAGAAAAAGGATGAAATTGTAGCTAATTCTGCATCTCCTCCTATGTACTACAAATGTGATCTGAGAGACTTTGAACTTTCACCAGAATTCTTTGGAACCAAGTTTGATGTCATTCTCATTGATCCCCCATGGGAAGAATATGTCCATCGTGCTCCTGGTGTTGCTGATCACATGGAATACTGGACTTTTGAAGAAATTATGAATCTTAAAATTGAGGTAATTTCTTTTGTTACATTTTACCATGACTTTTTCTTCAATTCCATCTTCATCTTTTTCCCATTTCCATTCGGTTTCTTTCTTTCGATTATCAAATTTTTCCCCACAATTTATGCAGGCAATAGCTGATACACCTTCTTTCATATTCCTATGGGTTGGTGACGGTGTTGGCCTTGAGCAGGGCCGTCAATGTCTTAAGAAGGTAAAAACGATAATTCCTCCTCATTACAGAATATGAGTATGACTTTACCTATTGCTTAGCATGATGTAAAGACATCTACTGATTGTTTAGCCTATTTGAAAATTTGCAACTGAATGTTCATTTTGGCGTGGGGTGCTTAGTGGGGGTTCCGACGCTGTGAGGATATCTGTTGGGTGAAGACAAACAAAAATAATGCAGCTCCAGGCTTACGGCATGACTCCCACACTCTTTTCCAGCACTCCAAGGTCAGTCTAATTTTTTCATAAAAAAAACCGAGCAGCATGATTTAGATTTCGAGCCTTTTGCTGCACGTTATGAGATCTATCCTTCTCACTTGCAAGTATTTTTCTGCTGTCTCAATGAAGGAGCATTGTCTCATGGGCATTAAAGGAACCGTACGTCGCAGTACTGATGGTCATATAATCCATGCAAACATTGATACTGATGTAATTATTGCTGAGGAACCTCCTTATGGTCAGTTATCTTCTTTAGCTTCCATGGTCTCTCGGCTCGTGTTTGTATATCTTTGGATCTTTTTTTTAGTATAATTTTTTCTTGGTGCGGAAGCATTGAGGTGAATGTTGGTAACAACTAATAACTGACATAAGCTCCAAAAGGTCTTGTATAAACATAATCTTGCTTCAAGTTAAACGAACTCTCTGGCATCCAAGCATATACCAGCTGACTTTTCTACTTTTTTCTAGCTTTTATTGGATGGATTATGGTCAGTGACTGTAGTTTTATGCTTAAACTGTATCTCAGGTTCAACCCAGAAGCCCGAAGATATGTACAGGATAATCGAGCATTTTGCCCTTGGCCGCAGGAGGCTCGAGCTCTTTGGTGAGGACCATAATATTCGAGCCGGGTGGCTGACTGTCGGTAAAGAGCTGTCTTCGTCAAATTTTCTTTCCGAGGTAGCATTTTCTGCTCGCACACAATATCATGGCAACTTCTGTGCTTACTTGTTGACCTCTGAAAATTCTATTACGTAAGAAAAATCTGACATTTGCATGGGGAAGATGAATATGAACTACATGTCTACATAGAGTCTAAGCTACACATTTTTTGACTGGAATTGAACTAAATCACAAATAAAACGACTTATTTGCATCGTATATTCTTGATATTATTTTCTCGTTCTCTTGGCTGTTGTAGTCGGTTATTATTATTTATGTCTGAACTTGAATGGTGTCATGTTTCACATTCAGGCATATATCAAAAATTTTGCTGACAAAGATGGGAAAGTTTGGCAAGGTGGAGGAGGCAGAAATCCACCCCCAGAAGCATCTCATCTTGTTATGACGACGCCAGAAATAGAGTTGCTTAGGCCAAAATCACCAATGAAAAACCAGCAACAAATGCAGCAGCAACAATCAGCATCGTTATCTACAGCCACCTCGATGAACCGGAGGCCAACGGGAAACTCGCCACAGAATCCAACCAGTTTAGATGTTTCAAATTCTAACCCTATGACACTGCCTCCCCCTTGGGGTTCACAAATGGAGGGTTTTAAAGGACGAGAAGCCAACAACATTCCTCTAGGCGATGAAGTTTACGATGCATATGGGTTCGGCGAGCAGCCAAGTGGAGAGTACGTTGATTTCGAATCTCATAGACAGGTAAATATGTTGTAATATTTGTTATTGGCACGCGAATGTGCTTCGGTGTAGCTTTGTAATCTTTCCAAGGGTAGAAACATTTTTGGGGCGTTGCCATTTCCATCTCTTGAATTTTTAGTTGCATATTGTTGTAATGTTTCCCAAATTGGGGATTCCAGAACTATGGGCTTCCTGCAATTCAGAGGAAAATCTGTAACTTATGTAGCCCCTGCAAATTTTGTTATTGGAAGTGCAAAATTCCGTGCTTGTGACAAAATTTTATGTGCTACTATAACTTAGAATCACTTTCTCTGAATTTCTCTAGTTCGAATAAGTGTTAGTTTTGACTCCTCGCAACAACTGTCCTGTGAATGGATAAATATTTTTATTTCTAATATTTTAGTCGATGATATAATGTAAGAAATAATAAAAAAAAAAATTAACAACTATAAATAAATAAAGTTAATTCTATTAGATTTTTAATAATTTCATTTTATGTTTGTATAGTAAAAATAATATATATATATATTTTTTTTGGAATAGACACAATTATGGTTTTTGTAGTATTTAGTCATAATTTGATAGTTTACGATTTAACTCATTAAATTCGAAAATATTTTTTAAAAACGTAATTTAATGAATATGAAAACATAAAAAATAATTTAGAAACATCCCCTTAAGATCTGTGTTTTGATTAAAGTTTAATTATTTATTTAATTTGTTTAGCATATCATCATTAATAATAGCATCTAAGCTTGCAATTGAAGGCAAATATTGATAATTACATTTGGTAAAATAAATCCAAGAAATAATGAGGAACATATTTTGATTACACATACATATCCAAGTAATTTTATTTTTTTTTAATTAAAGTAAGAATTTAAAAACTTATACAATAATTTTACTTTTTAGCGTTTTGAAGAATTATATTTATTCAAACAATTCACACTTTCTTTTATTGATATTTAAAATAAAATAAAAAATCAAACAAAAAGTAATAGAAAAAGAAGCAAAAAAAAAATTAATGGGTAATTATTGTTTCGTAAGGAAATGAAAGTATGTGCTTTGTTGGATGGTGACCAATGAAAATGTCCTTTGTTTGTTGTTAATGTGATTATGTGTTGACAAAGTTGTTTTTGTGGGTCACTAACCAACTTAAAAAACACTCGAGAACCTTCCATTAATATTTCCATTTTTAAATTTATTAATTAAAAAATATATAAACGAGACTGATTGCTTGGGCCAATAAAACCCTACCTAATGGATACTACTTATTATATATATGACCTCTACCAATAATGTACATCTTCTTATGATGGCGTGAAAACCTTTTCTTAATAGACACATTTTAAAATTTTTAAGGGAAAAGTCTAAAAAGATCTATATTGTGAGTGTAGACGGTTACACATGGTCTCAACGAATTTTCTTAAATAAGATGACCTAATCTAAATTTAGATTATAGTATGAATTTGGAAAGAAATGAACTTTTCAATTTTTAAAAAAAAAAAACTATCTTAATAGTAGGAGAAGAAAATGTATTTTTGATAATCTTGTTTCTTATTTTAATTTATTAATTAATAATAATAATAATAATAATAATAATAATAATAAAAGAAAAAAAGAAAAAGGGAGTAGATCCATGTGTGTGAGAGATCACATGATAAATAATTTAATAATATTCACAAACATTTATTTATTCGAAACATTATTTCATGTTTTTTCTTGGATAGATCACCAAGGGAATCTTTACACTATTAAATTATATATTCCCTCACCATTTGTTTCGAAATTATAAAAAAAATAAAATTATACATTTAATTTAAGAAAATTCTACATTTCACTGTTGTAATTAGATTTTTTTAAAAAAAAAAATTCTAATAAATAAATTAATATGGCAGAAATAGGAAAAAAAAAACAAAAATATTTCTGTTTAATTCCTTTATATTTTAAACCTCAATAAAAAAAAAATTCAAAATGTTTTTAAACATCATAATGTCTAATAAATTTCTGAAATTAAAAAATGTTCGTAAATTTATAATTTATATAAAAAAATTTAATATATTAAAAGATGTATTCGACACGTTAAAAGTTTAAGTACCAAATAGACATAACGGAGGAGAATATGACAGTAAGCTCATCATTGTCCTTTGATATAATTGAGCAAAGAGACATTCTCGCTTGTTGAAATGGAATTCGGAAGTCTCTGCACAAACATAGCCGTCAATCACCCACAGCCATCACATGGCTCACATCTGTCTTTTCTGCAATTTTCTCTGCCAACTGAAAAGCCCCATAATGCAATCATAATAATAATATTAACCTTATTCTTCTCTTGATCCAATGCTCTTCTCTTTTCCAAAGCCATCAAACTCTTCCCTTTTGGTTTCTAAGCTTCCAAGAACCACAGTTTTCCATCCAAACAAGATGACCCAGTTCCTCAATCTTGCTCTTGGAGTGGTTTTTGTTCTGGGTTTGGCTGTTGTTCTTCTCATCTTCTTGAACAGAAGGGGAAAGGGGAAGAACGGCGATGGATTCAATGACTTAGAGAGGAACCAGCAGAGTGTGAAAGGGGCGGAGGAGCGTGAAGACTTGCTGACATTTCAAGGTGGGCAGGACCTTACCATTTTGGATATCTTGGAAGCTCCTGGGGAAGTCATTGGCAAAGCCAACCATGGAACTCTGTATAAGGCTTATTTGCAAGGTAGCAGCACGGTGCGGCTGCTCAGGTTTCTGAGGCCTGTTTGCACTGCTGGGCATGATGATTTTGTCAGTGAAATTGAGTTTTTGGGTTCCATAAGACACCCAAATTTGGTGCCTCTTTTGGGGTTCTATTCAGGTCCAAGAACAGAGAAGCTTCTCATTCATCCATTCTACAGGCGAGGAAATCTAGCTCAGTTCATCAGAGGTAAGCTAATATGTTTCTCTCGATCCAATCAATAAGGATAGAATCTTGTTAAACTAACACATGAAGCTGAAACAAAGTGTGCTAATTTGGCAGATGGGAATGGTGACTCGCACCGATGGGGAGTAATAAACAAGATCTCGGTCGGTATAGCAAAAGGGTTGGATCATCTCCACACTGGCTTGCAAAAGCCAACAATCCATGGGAATCTACAGTCGAAAAACATTCTTTTGGATCGGAACTATGAACCGTATGTCTCAGATTTCGGTCTACATCTACTGTTGAATTCCTCTTCTGCTCAAGAGGTACTTGAAGGTTTAGCAGCTAATGGCTACAAAGCTCCTGAGGTGATCAAGATGAAGGATGCAACAGAGGAGACTGATGTTTATAGTTATGGGGTGATCTTACTCGAGCTACTTTCGGGGAAGGAACCGGTTAACGAAAAGCCAGCTTTCGATGAGGATTTTTACTTGCCTAACTTTATGAGAAATGCAGTTCTTGGACATAGAATTGCAGATCTGTTCCATCCAGAAATACTTCTATATAGCAGCATTGACGGAAACAATGTTACTGAAGAAAAGATTCTCAAATTCTTTCAGCTTGCAATGGCGTGTTGTTCGCCTTCGCCTGCTCTTAGGCCTAGTATGAAGCAAGTGCTTCAAAAGCTCAATGAAATCAGAACGTAATCGGGAGTGTGGAGCATGCTTAACCATGGAAGGCGGTCATAGGGGGGTTGTTTTAGAACACATTGGTATCAGTATAAGTCTTGAGAGGGCATTGATTCTGCTGTACATATGTGGAATACTATTGGATCTAAGGGGCAAAGTTTTGGCATCTAAGGGCTAAAGAAGGTGTAACATTATGGGATTTTTGAAGAAAACTTTGTTATAAGATCCATGAATGAAGCTAAGTAGTTCTTTACTGAGTGTTTTACATGAATAGCTTTCTGGTTTTTAGAACAAAGATTCAATAAAACATAACTTTCTAACATGTTTTTGACATTAGTTTAAGCTGTTCTTCTTCCCAAGATCTTGGATTTATGAACAGTTTCTCTAAAACCTATCCTTAAAAGCAATTTTTTTAAACAAAAGCAAAAGGCTATTTTTCAGAACAACTCATAAACAAGTTTGGAATTTGAGATTCTACCTTCTGTCAGATATTCTTTAAGAGAGAGCTGAAGCCCACCGCTAGCAAATAGCTTTCCTTTTCGGGCTTTCTCTTAAGGTTTTTAAAACGTGTCTGTTAGATAGAAGTTTTCATACCCTTATAAAAATGCTTTGTTCCCCTCTCCAATCGACATGGGATCTCACTATCCACCCTCGAGGCTCAACAACCTCGCTGACACTCGTTCCTCTCTCCAATCAATGTGGGATCTCACAATTCACTCCCATTCAGGACCCAACATCCTCGTTAGCACTCAATCATCTCTCCAATTGATGTAGGATCTCACCATCCACCCATTTCGAGGCTCAACGTCCTTGCTAGCACACCGCGTTTTAAAAGAATATTTCCGCATAAGAAGTTACATCATGCATACAGTAGAGACTTTAGGTTAGTAGAAAACTAGGGTCGTTACAAAAAATGAATGATTGACGAACCATATAGCCATTCTAAGTTTCAGTAGCTTCTGATAGTTAAGGGTAATATTCTGCAGACCTCCATAAGTGAGTTCATTTTACTAGGTGTTCTAGACTGCTATACCAAAAAAGAACCGCTACAAATGGATAACAGATCTATCTTTTGTTCGTTCATGTTCTTCTTTCCCTATTTGCAACAGTAATATACTGAAATAATTTCACTTTTGGTTCAAATAAAAGATGGGAAATCAGATACCCACAAAAGTATTCCCCTCCCTACTTCTTTCTATACTGATCTGATTCTTTCCCTACAAAAATGGCTATTAAATTTGCCACTTTGGTCAGACAGCCATGTGATTTCTTCATCTTTCTACAACTAAGGGCCCTCAAGCTAACAATAGCAGAGGAATGTGGCACATGCTTCTTCCACAGCTCTTATCCATCCAACATTGATATTTTAGATCCATTAGATACTCATCTTGACCTTTGTCCTTCAGTTTTTGGTTCAGATTTCAATAGTGATTGTAAAGAGTAATGAATATTGTTAATGTATAATATTCACTCATATATTCTTGTGTGATATCTCACATTGGTTGGGGAGGAGAACGAAACACCCTCTATAAGGGTGTGGATATCTTTCCCTAGTATACGCATTTTAAAGTCTTGAGAGGAAGCTCGAAAGGGAAAGCCCAAAGAGGACAATATCTGCTAATGGTGGGCTTGGACCGTTACAATGGTATTAGAGCCAGACATCAGGCGATGTGCCAGCGAGGAGGTTGTTCCCCAAAGGGGGGTAGAGACAAGACAGTGTGCCCAGTAAGGACATTAGGCCCTAAAGGGAGGTGGATTTGATGGGGGGTCCCACATCGATTGGAGAAAGGAACGAGTGCCAACGAGAACGCTGGACCCTGAAGGGAGGTGGATTGTGATATCCCACATTGGTTGGGGAGAAGAACGAAACACCCTTTATAAGGGTGTGGATACCTTTTCCTAACAAACGCGTCTTAAAGCCTTAAGGGGAAGCCTGAAAGGGAAAGCCCAAAGAGAACAACATCTGCTAACGGTGGGCTTGGGCCGTTACACCTTGTCTATAAGAAGCTAGAAGTAGATAAAAGTTTTAAACTCTTCTCATTATGCATATCAGATAGACATATTTCATTACAAACCATGGATTCTAAACTTCTCCATGTTCTTAAAGATGTTTCATAAAACCATGTTATGGTTTACTTGACAATTAGCTTTGGAAAGCTAGAAGATAATAATATTCTATATAATGTGGTTCGAGAAAGACTTAGCTATCAAGACGATAACTTCTGCCACTGAAAGAAGGCTGATTAGAACCTTGCTGTGGTGGTGGTGGTGGTGGTGGTGGAGAGGGAGAAGAGCGTCTTCGTGTTTGTGTTCGTTCCCGGGTGTTCGTTTGAGAAGAATTAAGACGGTAACTTCTTCCTCGAAAAGCAGTGCCAGCAGAAGGGTCACGTTGTACTGGAGAGTTGAATTGTGTCCCTTCACCCCAGTATGCTACTAGCTTGTGACTGGAAGGCCATTAAGGTTTCACAGAAGAATTAATGCAGTTCCCTGCTTCCCATTCCCATGCTTAGAAATTTATTAGCTTCATTTCAATACTTGAAGATTAAATTTCCTTATTTGCATATACTGTACTAACAACACAAAAAACAATGACATGTGTAACAACCCAAGCCCACCGCTAGCAGATATTGACCGTTTTGGCCCGTTACGTATCGCCATTAACCTCACTGTTTTAAAACGTGTGTGTTAGGGAGAGATTTCCACACCCTTATAAGAAATGTTTTGTTCCTCTCTCCGACCAATGTGAGATCTCACAATCTACTTCCCTTGGGGGCCTAACATCCTCCAGCACAAGCCCAAACCCACCGCTAGCAAATATTGTCCGCTTTTGCCCGTTACATATCGTCGTCAGCCTCACTATTTTAAAACGCGTTAGGGAGAGATTTCCACATGCTTATAAGGAATGTTTCGTTCCTTTCTCTAACCGATATGAGATCTCATAATCCACTCCCTTGAGGCCTAGAGTCCTCGTTGGCACACAAGCCTGAAAGGGAAAGCCCAAAGAAGACAATATTTGCTAGCGGTAGGCTTGAGCCGTTATAAATGGTATCAGAGGTAGACACAGAGCAATGTGCCAGTGAGGAGGCTAGGCCCCGACGGGTGGTTGACAAGAGGCGGTGTGCCAGCAAAGACGTTGGGCCCGAAGGGGGGTGGATTGGGGGGTCCCACATCAATTGGAGGAGGGAATAAGTGCCAGTGAAGACATTGAGCCCTAAAGGTGGGTGGATTGTGAGATCCCACATTGGTTGGGGAGAAGAACGAAACATTTTTTATAAGAGTGTGGAAACCTCTTCCTAACAGACGAGTTTTAAAACATTGAGGGGAAGTCCAAAGAGGACAACCTCTGCTAGCGGTGGGCTTGGGCCGTTACAATATATATATGTGTGCGCGCGCGTGTATGCATATGAATGTACATATTAATGTATGTAGGATACATCCAAAAAGGGGTTTTGAGGTTGAATTTCCCACCAGCAAGAGGATGTAGAACAGTCAAAAAATAATAAAGATGCCCTGCCACCATTCCCAAAATGTCTGGCATCAAGGGATCACCAAAGATTAGATCTAAAGCCAGCATTGCCCAAGGAAGATAGAATCCCTGTGGAATATCAATATTACCAATGAGAATGAAAAAATCCCAAATTCGGAATCATCCATTAGCTGCATAAGTTGGCGTACTTAGAGCCTGATTGGCGTACTTAGAGCCTGATTGGAATGACTTTTCAAGTACTTCAAAACATTGAAAAACATTCTAATATAGGAAACGAGACAATCAAATCCTAATTAAAGAGATTTTCAGACGAACTTCATGCTTTCAAATGTGTTACTAACCTTCAACGAAACGACGCCGTAGATGTTGATACGAGCATTTGGGAACTCACGACCCCAAATGTAGACAATCATGAAAACCAAAGAACTTCCCATGAATGGAGTCCAACAATATGGAATGGCTGCCATCATCTGAGGGTTAAAAAAATTTATAACCAATTAGTGATAGCAGATATCATCATTTGATGGCTTATGGAAGTACCAAATATTAGGATTTTTGAGCTTAGTACTCAAAATGTTCAAGAACTGTCAAAATCATAGCTAATTTTCTCATTGTTCTTGTTAATGAAATTTAAGAACACAAATATTCTATGATGCAGACAACAATTTGCACAAAATCCAAATCAAACTCACCAGAAGTGAAAGAGCTCCAAAAATCAACATCCACACATAGTCTGCAGTCCTTTTATCAAAGGGACCTCTCTCCAATGATACACCATATTTTGCTCTGTGAAGTTCAAATTGCATAGTTATTATACAAATATCATACAAATTCTATTGTTTTTAGTTTTAGAACATGTTCGAGAGTGATTTTGAAAAGGTTAAAATCACAAAATCCTCTCAAACATGTTTTTAATCATTCAAAATCAATTTACAAAAATGATTTTAACTATTTCAAAATCATTCTCAAACATACTCTAAAGATGAACCCTTCGAAAATGGTATGGTTTTTACATGATTATCAGACGAAAAGCAAACGGAAACGAAAACGGGCCGAGGAAGAAGAAGTTGGTAATGAGCCTCCAAACCTGTTCACGAACGAAGCAATTACGGCAAAAACATATTGAAGAAAACAAAATCTGGCAACTGTGAATCAACAAAATTGTATTACCTGAAACTTTTTAATTACAAGACTGTAGATCAGAGCTATGTTGTCACTGTCATAAAGCTGGAGATAGTAAGCAGCAGTGGTCATCAAACAGCTCACCCCATACACCTTGCTCACAGGTGGGAGTGAGTGATAATATCTAAACAAGTTCAACAAGACAATAATGATACTCATTACACAACAGATTGATATACATCAAACTAACCAAGAACACAAAATGGGAGTTCATCAAATCCTCATAATTCTGGAAAAAAAAATCAAAATTCAAGAAAAGATCAAGAGGGATTTGAGAGATTACTGTAAAGGGGTAGACATTCGCAAGAACTGTGGAACTTCGGAGCAGGACGGGAAGGTTGAAGCTACTGATGAACATGGATTTGTGCTTATAGAGCATTAAAGAAGTTGAAGGGAAGACTTCGGAAGTCGTCTCAGAGGGAGACGGGGGGCAAACCATGTGGACTTTGAAAACTTCTGAATCATTACGCTTGGAAGTAAACCAACGCCTTTGAAGGATGAAGGGTTTGGAAAAATTCATCCATTATATGATGGGTCTGAATAATCAACGCAATGATACTGACTTAGTTCCTTTTTCTTCCACTTCTATATATATAATTAATTTGTTCTTGAACGAGTAATGGTCTATTCAATATCATTAATTGCTACAAGTGGTCTTGGGGACATTGACTTGGATTAGATTAATTCATTTTAAATAGAAAATCCAACTCGAGAACATTAATTTATTTGTATGAAAAAACCCATATCACAGATTGACGGTATTTTTATTTGTATCACTGTCAGCCTCAAAGTTTTAAAAAGCGTCTACGGGAGAAAGTTTTCCAATCAATGTGGGACCTTATAATCTACTCCACTTAGGAGCCCAACGTTCTTATTTGCACACTGCTCAGTGTCTAGCTATGATACCATTTGTAACCGTCCAAGTCCACCCGTAATAAATATTGTTTGCTTTAGTCTGTCACGTGTTAGTCTCACGGTTTTAGAACGCGTTTACTAGGGAGAGATTTCTACACTCGAATACATTTGTTTTCTTCTTCAATCGATGTGGGAGCTCACATTGTCAACTTGAGCGGTAAAAATTGAAATAAATTGAAATAAATGCTTGAGTGCTCATCTTCCTATCAATTTTCCACATGAACGGTCAGCGATCGTTACAGCAAAGTAATGTCTCAATATCAACTTCAACACTATTGCTTATGACTTATGAGCCAACACAATACTTACAGTGCTCATGTTTCATTCATAAGACTCATCATCATAGGCACCTCAATGTTGAAAGAAAAGAGAATTGCAGCATCAGGGAAGTACCGTGAAAACCTCGGCATGATGCATTTCTGGGCTTCGGACCGAGTACTTGAATGTCCATCCATGGCAAGCACCAGCATGAGTACCATTTTTGTTAACAGCAAAAATAGCTCCAATGAAGTCAGGGAACTTCCTTGCAATCCTTGATATTGCATCTTTCGCAGCGTCCTTTGGATCCATCCCCAGTCGCATACTCTCGACGACTTGATAGCTGTAATCAAGCAGAAGTATTTTCGAGATTCAACCAAAATGGGACGATTCGACAGATAGAAAGTGAAGAATTATTGAACAAGCAAATAGACACGGATCAATCTGTTCGTTGCATGGAACAAATCAAAGCTTATGCGTTGAGTTTCAGAGAGTAGAGTTGCATAATAATGGCTAGAAATGGTTTGTTTACCACGGGAGGAAACGCATCATGATGTCGCCATCCCCGGTTGCTCCACATGCACCAATATCACTATCTGCATATGCTGAAGATCCTGCTATAGGTCCATCGCCCACCCTGCATCAAAGAAAGTTGATTCAGAGAGGCGTGATCCGAAAAGCTTCAGCGATGAAGGGAATAACAAAAGAAAATGACTGAGATTTGATCATCTCAGTAGATGTGAGATCTCATATCGGTTGGAGAGGAACGAAACACTCTTTGTAAGAACGTGGAAACCTTTCCCTAGCAGACGCGTTTTAAAAACCTTGAGGGGAATTCCAAAAGGAAGAGTCCAAAGAGGACAATATCTGCTAGCTGTGCACTTGGGCTGTCACAAATGATATCAAAGCCAGATATCGGGCGATGTGCCAGAGCCCCGAAGGGGTTGAACACGAGGCGGTGTGCCAGCAAGGACGTTGAGCCCCGAAGGGAATTGGGGGTCCTACATCGATTGAAGAAGGGAGAGTGCTAGCAAGGACACTGGACCCCGAAGGAGGGGAGTGGATTATGAGACCCCACATCGGTTGGGGAGGAGAACGAAACACCCTTTACAAGGGTGTGGAAACCTCTCCCAAGCTGATGCGTTTTAAAAACTTTGAAGCAAAGCTCAAAAAGGACAATATCTGCTAGCGGTAATAGAGCGGAATAAAGAGTAGGCGACTAATAGAACTTACCTGCCTGGGATCTTGAAGGTGGCTCCATTAGTGGATGTTCCAACAGCAATGTGCCCAAACTATTTCAAGAAACAAATCTTTAATATGAATACAATGACAAGAGAGAATTAACTTCACTTCTCAACTTACCTTATCGATTACTGCCATCGATATGGTATCGTGACTGTGAAGACCAAAATGATTCGACCTTAATCCAACAGTTCTCATTGGATCATCTCCTGAACATGTTGTCTCAGCAACAACCATAAGGTCATTAGAGTAGTAAGGGCCACAGCTATTGACAGGCACAACATTTTTCCAAAAATTAGGTTGGCAATTGTTCTCTTTCCATTTGTTCCACTTTTCGATCGACTCCGACGAGCTAAGATCTTCGGGTCCGGGAAGGCCCATTGAAATGGAGAAAGCAGAGGCCTTCTCTCCAACAAGTAAAGTGTGTTGGGTATGTCTCATCACTAATCTTGCAGCTTTTATACCATCTTTGATATACCTCATGGCGGCTACAGCTCCAACTTCCATAGTCACCTATGCATATCCTTAGTGAAATATAAAGTAAATCCTTATTCTGATGCACAAAGATGAGCAACAGGAAGTGAATATCCAGAGAAGGCTTACCCCATCCATAACCATGGCATCAATGGTTGTTTCTCCATTTTCATCCGGACTTCCACCTGGTCCAACTATTCATAAAAAGTTACATTAAACTAGGTACTATAAAATAAATCTCTCATTCCACTTTCAAGCGAATTTTTATGAAAACAATCTTGAGGTGAAATGAGGATTGAAATACATAAAAGTATCCATACTTTTGTCATGCAAACATTCCTGCAGAAGGTGATGTTAGGAATCACGAACCTCCACAATAATATAATATTGTCCACTTTGAGTATTAACTCTCGTGTCTTTGCTTTTGGTTTCCTCCAAAAGGCTTCAGGTCAATAGAGATGTATTCCTTACTTATAAACCTATGATCAACCCCTTAATTAGCTGATGTGGGACTCCTCTTCCAACAATCCTCCCCTCGAACAAAGTACATCATAGAGCCTCTCTTGAGGCCTATGGAGCCCTCGAACAACCTCCCCTTAAACGAGGCTCGACTCCTTCTCTAGAGCCTCGAACAAAGTACATCCTTTGTTCGACACTTGAGTCACTTTTGACTACACTTTCAAGGGTCCCAACTTCTTTGTTCGACATTTGAAGATTCTATTGACATGGCTAAGTTGGGCATGACTCTGATACCATGTTAGGAATCACGAACCTCCATAATGGTATGATATTGTCCACTTTGAGTATTAGCTCTCATGACGTTACTTTTGATTTCCCCAAAAGACCTCGTACCAATGAAGATGTATTTCTTACTTATAAACTCATGATCAACCCGTTAATTAGCCGATGTAGAACTTCTATCCCAACAATCCTCAACAGGTGACGTTATCATCAACGTCAGAAAGCAACCTCAACTTCAAAAACCAGATAGCATCACTGTTCAGAATTTTTGGCAAATCCATATTGTTCATCTAAAGAAAGCACCCAGTGAACTGCTCAACAATTTTTTTTCACAGAAGATAGAACAAGACACAATAGCTAAGCCATAGAAATGAATGAGCCAATAAACTACACATTGAGAACAAATATTTAGACCCACATCAAATTAAAGTGCCCACCTGTGCCATCACATCTCAGTTCTTCACAGGCGGAACATCCATCTACAACAGCATCAACTGCTGAGGAGCCATTATTAACAGCACTCCACGCCCTTTCAACAGCCTCCAAAAAGGGCCATGTGCTTACAACCAAAGGGTACGAGCCTGACTCTCCAGCTACACGCCCAGTAACCTAATAACTCAAAAATCGATACAAACTTTACCAAGATAATGGAAAATGTAACATTTCAGTGAAGAAAATAAGCAAGCGAAACCCTGTAACCAAGAATTTATAGAAGAGGGGAAGAACTTAAACGAACATCGGAGATGGGAAAACTCTCCGATCAATGGTATAGATAACTGATCTGCATTCAACCCAAAAACCCATAACAGCTAGAACGGAAAATTGAAGAATCGGGCTACAACATTTCGGTAAGTGAAGAAATGGGTGCTTCTCAAATTCTATTTTAGATTTTAAGCTGCTTCGAGAACTAAACACAGAAAATTGAAAATGGCATTGAACAGAGAAAGGCGGTGCTGGGTCGTGATATCAAGTACCTGGAAGAGCAAGACAAGAAGCAAGGCGGAAGCTCGAAACCGATTATTGGAATCATGGGCATAGAGTTCCATGTAGAGAAGCCGCTCCTTAGTGGTGGGAATCTACTGGAGAAACAAAAATTACATAAATTGGCTCCAACAAGATTAAGTTTTTGTTATTAGAGTGGTAAGCCGTCAGCTTACAGGTTCAAATCTCTAATATTGTATTGAATTCAATAAAAAAAAAATTATATTATTTATTATTAAATGAATGATTAATAATTAATTCGTAATAAGTAAAAAATTCGGTTGATTAATCTCTAACATCCATAGGAAAAAATATTTTGGGGATTTTTTTTTATATTCTCTTCTTTTTTTTTTTTTTCCTTTTGATGCTAGTGTTGATGAGATCGTCACAAATAAAGAGAAGGATTTTTCTTTCATATTTACTTCACATGTAATGAAATTTTAATCAAATTTTATAAATATTTAAAGGTGATTTTGGGTTTTATTCCTAAAAAAAATTAGTTTTTCTTGATTGATTAATAGCACAAAATAAAATAAAAATAAAACTTATCAAAATTCTCTTGACATTCTAATAACATTGATTTATAAGTTATTTAAAAAAAAATCAAAACTACTTTGAATAATATTATTTCATAATATTTTTTTGTCCTCTAATTTTGAAAAAAGGGATTTTTTATTAGAACTTTTTTTTTCTCTCTCTCTTTCTAAAGCCAATAACTCAAGAGGGCGAGGTTGTGGATTTTGCCACTAACCGTCAAAACCGCTACTCATGTAAAGTGGGAAGAAACAAAATCCAGTGTTCGCTAGCGCACATAACTCATCAACTCTTTTACTTCCAATGTAACTAAGAAATGAACCACAATAATATCTCATCCATTGATCAAAATCTAACGGTTAACCTTCTCACACTTTCATGGAGCCGACAACAGAGAAGCATAAGCAAAAATTAAAAAAGTTCAAAACATTCTCACACCCCTATTTGACGCTGCCCTTCACTTTGAAGAAGACAGTGAAAACAGAGTTGCAGAGAAGAGAGGGATTGTTCAAAAATGGAAAGGCAAAATGGAGTGAACATGAAGAAAGGGCCATGGACTGCTGAAGAAGATGAGATTCTGGTCAACTATGTCAATAAGTTTGGCCCAAGAGACTGGAGCTCCCTTCGATCCAAAGGACTTCTTCCCAGAACTGGGAAATCTTGCCGTCTCCGTTGGGTTAATAGACTTCAACCCAACTTGAAGACGTAAGTTATGGAATTTGAATTTGAGTTTCTTCAGTTTTCTGTTTCTGGACAGATTCTAATGAGTTTGATATCATCATATTTGTTGACTATGGCTTTTGGGGTTCTATCTCTATGAAGTTGTGATGTTTCCTACAACCAACATGTAAAGAATATGCATATTTGTGCAGGGGATGCAAGTTTTCAGCAGAGGAAGAGAGGGTCGTGATTGAATTACAGGCACAATTCGGGAACAAATGGGCGAAAATTGCAACGTATTTGGAGGGAAGAACAGACAATGATGTGAAGAATTTCTGGAGTACAAGGAGGAAGAGATTAGAAAGGATTTTGCAGATCCCACCACAGAAATCTCAGAAAAACAAACAGAGGAGTTTGGAACCTCAAGGACTCTATGAATTGCCTGCTTTAGAGGTAACAGTTTTCCATTCGAGTTAGATGGAACATAATGGATTTCTCAAGTTAATAGTTACCAATCTACAACTTTTTGATCTTGTAGATGTCTAACCTTGGTCAGTAATGAAGATTGGACTGTTGTTTTAGGTAACTTTTGGTAGTATGGCTGATGTAATTGCAGGTTCCTAGCTCCAGCTCCTCTCAGCTGGATGAACAATCATCAACCTGGAAGGATCATTTGGAGAATGCTTTCCAATTAGGAAACTCAGAGATGCATAAAACAACATCGCTATCAGTACAGTCAAATATGCTTACTATGGAAAATGAAAATCAAGTATTTGGAACCCCCTCCACTCACATGCTAGCAGCACCCTTTGACCCTTTTTCTCATTGTTGCATCTCCCAATTCACACATTCCTCGCAAGAGATCGGAATGTTCCCAGACTGCCACGGACTGGCTCCAAACCACGCTCCTTTCAATTTGCAAGACGTGTTTGAGCCAGGCGAGCCTTCGGAAACAAACAGTTCCCTGAAGTTCATAAGCAGTTCAATGCCTAAAGAACAAGAGATGAAGGCAGAAAGTAATTTAGAAGTTAAGAATGAAAACTCTTACCATGCAACTGCAGATGATTGCTTTGATGATTTCACAGCTGATTTATTTGATTTCTTTGATCAACCTCCTCCTTCATTGAACTAGAAATTTAATCATGATACACCACTGTACCTGAAACATTGACAACTAAACTCCACTAGCTCATGAAGCAATACATCCATGTCTAAGTTTATTAGCTTACTATTCGCTTTGGTGGGTCTTGTCCCTTTGTGTTACTTATTTCCCGCATACTATTATTGGAGTAACTGGACTAAGGGTTCTAAATCAGCACAAGCATGGGAAGTTCAACAACTTATTCATATAAAACAAAGCCAACCTAAGAAAGACTTCGAAACAATAGTGACAGGAATCAGCATCAGTATGATTCATTGATGATAATTGATGCTCAACCACACTCAAAATCACTTTATCATCTCACATCATAATGGGTATACTTTGACTTGGACGATAGTCCAAACTCTGCTATAGAATATCTGGACTGGAAAAGAAGGAAACCACTCCTATTTTTGCTATCTTCTAAACGTTGATGCTAATGTCTATCTTCCTTATCAACGTTCTTCATCAAACTAAAAATAGACTAATGTTATAATGAGGTGTATATATTGTTTTTGAGATAAGAATGCATATGGTTAGATAAGACCAGGATCTACTTACAGTTTCTTTGGCATCCCAAAGAAATATTATGCTGTGCAGTAAGAAATTCCTATACAAGTTTGAGTGTTCAACGTAGTCAAGGGCCTCTTCCATTGGTCACAATCAGAGAAACCCGATCTTATGCGAAGAAGAAAGAAGTAATGTCAATTCTTCACTTGTAAGTAGAATTGTTATTCACACGCTCAATATAATAGCAGTTTTAGTTGTATGTACAACTGAAATATCTACTTCAGATCAGTAGATTGAAACCCATGAAAATCCGGGTAGGTTATTACAATAAACCTTGAAAACATTGACCAAAGCATCCTAAATGTGCTCTATTCTGTGCATCGCACTGTAGTTTCTTTCACTGTTCTAACTGCTCGCGTCCAATTAAATGTCAAGTTTAACTTACCTACCTGGTCAAACAAACTATGAAAACTACTCTCAGATGTAAATCTGCCTCAAAGAGATAGACTTGTATCAGAATTCATCCAAGAATAATTGGCGCCTGAGGAAATAAGTGCTGCTGATTTATCTCCAAATTGTTTCATTAGCATCAGTAAAAACTTCATTATGATGATCTATGAGGCACTGAATGACCTCGATGGCACTGAAGTCAACTGACACGGCATCATCCAAAGGAATGTGAGAGGAAGCATCTGTGTCATCACTCTCTTCTGCAGCACAAAAACAAAATAGTGAGAATTGTCCTAAGGGACCATCATTCTATTCCGGCAAGAAAATTTGTTTGCTAATTATACTCAAAACAAATTAAACTAACTAAAACTATTTTCCTTGTTAACAATATATGTGTTGAGTTCTCAAAATTTTGTAACAGAAGATTAAGAGCTATGTGGTTCAGAATGTCCCTACTCACTTCTTAAACTGATGCAGCCAACAGATTCGCTTGCTAGAGTTGCTCAAAGAGACCTTTATTCTATATATGAAACATGCTGGTTACAAAGAAAGGGACAAATTCTTTATAAGAGCTTCTAATTAACCACAAAGTACTAAAACGGTGCACTGACTAACTAAAGGCCCATGTACAATAAACTATTCAAAAGTCCTAAAGTGCAGAGCAGAGTCGAGATTGGAATTTGCCCAACCTCACTATGTTATTACCTTCCACATTCCCTCAGTTGTATCAAACAACAATCATAATAAATTTTTATTTACAAGGTAGAATTATTTGCATACAAAGGTGATAGGTCCTTTGAAACACTTAAAATTATCTATTCAAGAGTAAATGAAAAATATATCCTTCTTGTTCAAATCCTTGCGAATGGAATGTTCATTCCAAAAGAGGAAAAGATCGAGGATCCTTTTCCAATGATGTGAACTAAAATGAAGTACATAGCAAGAAAGCAATCAAACAGCAAGGATTGACCCAGTTACCTGAAAGCACGTCCCATGCACTGTAAGTAGGCGGTGTATTATTTAAGGACTTTGCAGAAGAACTTTTAGAATGATAATCCCAAAATTCCCGATAGAACTCTGGGCACTTGTCGTTTTGCCACATTATTATAGGAGTCATCTCCATAGCAAGGCTACGAGCATCCATCTATTGAACGAACACAAAAATTACCAACACAACTAAGAACATATTTAAGGACATAAGACGATTAACCACATCAAAAGTTAGGCAAAGGAAGGTGTCAAATTTTCAGGGCAGAAAAAATGGCAATTACACGTCAGAAAGAAGTTAGCATTAGCTAAAAGCTTATATATCATCTAAAAGGAAGTATATTGCGGATTACAATTTAAATGTCATGGGCAACACATGCTCCAGAAACTTATTCATAAATCCTTGAAGAGACATGCATAAATAGTCCCACAGAGAATAATAGCCAAAACTCCTAAAACATCAAAGACGTGTATGACATTATATAATCCTTATCACAAGAAATGTTATGGAAAAAAGGCTCTAGAACAGAAATCTTGGCTAGCGCCAAAAATTTTGTAATCCTGAAGGTTGCTTCTTACAATTTGAAATAGAGGCTCCTGACATCATCAGCTTCCATAATTATAGAGGTTGAAATGTTGCAAATAACAAGCAATTCTTGTGAAATATATGAAATTTGCAGCCTTGCATGAAAATTTTTCTATCTAAAATCTACGTAGTGCTTAGATACTGAGTAGCATATCAAACAGTAGTAAAATTAGTTCTAGACAACCTCTGATAAATGTACTTCCGAGCAAGCAGCATTATTTCACTAAGTGACTTTTTCTAGATACTAAGTTCATAATAAAGCAGAGACCATCATATCCACTTCGTTAAAAAAAACTGAGAAATTTGTCCTTACAGGCCGACTTAAACTTGTAAATAAACTAATACAAACAAGAATGCACTCATAGGTATGCATCCCATGAGAGAGAGCCCATGCCTTGACGAGAACCAGTAAACATAATATGTTCTTACATGTCAACTCAAACTCATAAAAAGTCCTACATAAACAAGAGTGCACATAGGAAAGCACGAACATGTGTATGTGTATGCGTGTGAGAGAGAGATACACTACTCAAAACTCATAAATGAACCTACATAAACAAGAGTGCACAAACAGGCATGCATGCACAGAGAGAGAGAGAGAGAGAGAGAGAGAGTCCCTGCCTTATTGAGCAGTGCTTTTTGGCTAATGCGGAGAAATAGTGCAGTAGTAAACTCCAAGGTCATGTAGTTCACGTTGGGAAGTTTTTTTAAAATGTTTCGCAGGGCATTTAAGTTTGTATGTGCACCTCTGATCTCATTGTAAAGCTCAAATGTGACTAGTGGCTCAGGAAGACTGGCCAGGTAACATTTAGCTAGAGCTGCTACATCAACTGGATTTGTACCCTCAGGTAAGGGGGCATTGGGATCTGACAAATGTATATATTCAACACACATTTTGAAGTTAAATCACTAAAGACCAAACTTAATCATACAACTATTTCCGTTACCTTGATTATACATTGATACCAACCGCTGAAGAACCCTTTCATCTCCGTCAGATTTGAACAAGCATGGTGAGTTTAGCCCTAGAAGTGAAAACAAAGGGAAAGCCAATGCAGCCGTTGAATGGAATTTTAGTTGCATGCAAAAAATTACATGTAGGGAAGTAATTTTGAAATTCAGTACCTGACAAGACGAGATAATCGGCACACCTAACCAAAATATGTGGAATGACCCTGCTTGACTGTTGTTTTTGTACGGTTACCTCAATTGGAACTCCAAATACTACAGTCACATAATAAAAAGAAAATAAACATAATAATACAGACCCAAGCAAGAAGATTTTGCAGAGAGATCAGACATGTAAATACTCAATTAACATTAAATAAACTAAATGGGCAAACTTCAGAAACTTACGATCAGTACTGGCAACCCCCTGAAAAATGGTAAACAAACAGGAGTTAAAAGTCGGGTATAATATATAAAGTGAGGGGAACTGTATAGGAGGACTATTACCTTCTGCCATCTCTCAAGATCTGTCAAAATTGTCTTGCTCTTTTGAGCAGTTTTTTTTGCAACCTAAAACACATACACTCGTTGGATATGAAAGGAAATTACACACTAAGTAATATACAAAAAGGAATAGAAACTTTTCGCCAATATTACCTCTTCAACTTTAACTTTCCCCACGACAACCTTGTCCTTTGTCTCCGACACGCCTTTTCTGAGGAATGTGCCAGTAGTAGCAGCAGCACATATTAGACGTTCTTGCACAGCATGCCTTGTAGCTGGCTGCTGAATGAGTGCCCATCGACTCTTAAACAAAGAACCAACCCGTTCAGCAACATCAGCAGCATTTCCTTTTGCATCCTTCGCAACTCCCCCAACAAAAGTTCCAGCTGATTGTCCAGCTTCTTTCAGCTTTACTCCTACAATGTATCATTATTAGATATAACATGTGAAACTTAGAACTGCAAGAGGTCAAACAACAAAAACTTCTCTTTTATGTACTGAAATAAGTACCTGATGAAGAAAAAAAACCACTAGCCTTCTCCTGCCACTGAGAAGAATTAACAGAAGGCATTGAACCAACAATAAAACCAGAATCGTCTTAAAGATGTGTATGATTAAGCCTGTTACAGAACAATGCCCATCAAAGTCCAAAAAAGAAAGATCAGCTCGCAAGTAATAGTATCAAATGATGTATTAAGTCAAATATAAACCAGTATAAGTTCACCTAGACTTTCAATCGACCCATACTATTACTTACAATTATTTAACTCAGTTCAATAGAAACTCCGATTGAGTGGAAAACACAAGCTAGTCATATCAATTTCTGGTAAAAATCAGAGAGAAACCTAATTTAGTCATCCGCCAACGTTTCATTTATGTGCTCATCTCAGTAGCAAACAAGCCCGTCATATCAATTTCAGTGGAAAACACAATTCAACCATAACCATAAGAACGGACTACCCCATAGGATCATTCATATATGATCACAAATTGAACATGAAGTCAAATTCTTCTAAATTTCCTACCAGCAGAAAACAAAAGAAACAAAAATCAGAGAGTAGCAGAATAACCAGAGATAACATCAAGACAATCCCACGAGCTCTGGAAAAGAAAACTAACGACAATCAATCACAGTTGTTTATATTGATCAAACATGACGAAATTTCTACCTGTAAAGAATTCTGGCTCGCAGTCGTAATCGAATACCAACAAAGCAGAAAACACCTAGAATCGCACGAGAATTTTCTCGAGAAACCCGAAGATGAAAATCGCACAAGAAACCTCCGATTCCGAAAAGGCAAAAAGAAGCGCGCTAAGCCTGCAGAAGCTGAAGAAAAGAATGTCTCTCCCAAAACTTCTTTTATATATATAATTAAATTTAATAAAATAAAATTCAAAGTCCTCAGCTAGCAAATTTAAAATAACTAATCGGACGGCTCTGATGGGTTGCTGTTGCAAACAAAAAAAACAATTGCACTTTAAACAAATAGAAATTTGCCACGTGGGACACTTTAACAATTTCAGGATCACTCAATAAACAGTTGCCGAGTTGGGTTTTCTAATTTCACCATTGCAAAATAATAAACTACCCGATAAATAGTTATTTGTAAAACCAATTTATAATTGATTTTTAAATTTGTTTTTCAACTACAAAACTGCTCATTTTATATTTTCCATTTTTAATATATTAATTTGAGTACCTTAAAATAAGACGAACATATCTAACATATATTTATTTTTCTTAAAATTAGAGTTGTTGTACCAAAAATAATTAAAAAGAATCATAAATAAATAAATAAATTGGAGTAAGTGAAAATTTATATAAAAAATAAATTTTATAAAGTTGCAATGTATATTTAATTTTTGTGAGCCCGTAATTATAAGATAAATTATTCGACGGGATTATCTTAAAAAATCGTTTAGTCATTTATTCTTATAAATATTAATAAATTAGGTTGAAATATGAGCAAATCCAATGGTTGGAGTTTACTGTTCTTATTAAATTTTGAATTCAACCAAATCATAAATTTTTTTTAGTTTAATTGGTTGTAACGGTTGGAATCATTTATTCAAATTTATATTTTTAATTAAAGTAAAATATTAGCTCGTATACATTTATTTATTTATTTTTAAATATTTAATTAAAACTCGAATTTATTCTATATATTAAAATAAAATAGTTTATAGGATTAGTCTAAGAATAAATCATTATAAAATAAAATATATTATATATAGTCGGTAATGACTTCAATATTTTTTATTTTTTTTTTTAGTATTTGGTTAATAGTATATTTAGTATATTTTATTTTATTTTCTAAATTTTGATGGGTAGATATTATATTTGATTTAGTTTATATATTATATTTGATTTAGTTTATAATTTGTATTATATTTAAACGTATTTTTAGGATTTTCGATCCATTTATATCCAATAATCTAACGGTATAAAATAAGTTCAGGAGTGAAAACCCCCCATTTTCCTCTCCTCCTCATCTTCCCCAACAACTCTCTTCCAAAACCAGTGCTGTCTCCATACCAGCTCCACCTTCTCAATCGGCAAATTCTTAGTCTCCGGCAGAAAACAGTACACAAAAACAGTCATTACCACCACCCACCCTCCAAAGAAGAAGAAAATCCCTGCTTTCAAGTGGCACAACATTGCCAAGAAAGTCTGAGCAATAATGAATGTAAACACAAAGTTGATTGCCACTGTGATACTCTGCCCCGCCGACCTGATCTCCAATGGAAATATCTCGCTCGGCACAAGCCACCCCAACGGCCCCCAAGACCACCCAAATCCCGCCACATACACACAAATCAGCACCAAAAGCACAAAGCTGTAGCCTTTACTCACACTCCCTTGGTCGCCCAACAGCGCCGCAAGCAACGCACCAACAATGATCTGTGACACAAACATTTGCACACCGCCTGCTATGAACAGAGCCCTCCGCCCCAATTTGTCCACTACCAGCATGGATATGAAGGTAGTGACTAACCCCACAGCGCCCGTCATGATTGCGGAGAACAACGACGCGCTTTCCCCCAACCCAATTGTCCTGAACAGAACTGGCGCGTAGAAGGCGATTACGTTGATTCCAGTGACCTGTTGGAAGAAGGGTATGGCAATTGCCATCACTAATTGCGGCCTGTACTTTCTTCTCATGATGTTCTTTAATGGGTTGTCGATGGATTTCGCAATTTCGCTGGCTTTGATCAGGTCGGCGAGCTCGGATTGGACATTAGAAGTGCCTCGGATTCGTTGGAGCATTTCGTCGACCAGTTGGTGGGGCTTGCCAAGCTGAAGGAGACTGTTGGGGGTTTCGGGGAGGAAAAGGGCACCGAGGGTCAAGATTGAAGCAGGGAAAGCGGCCATGGAGAGGGAGATTCGCCAGCCATAGCCGGCTTTGATCTTATGGGTGCCGAAATTGATTAAATTGGCTGTTAGAGCTCCGATCCCGATGCTGAGTTGGAAGCCATTGTTGATTGCTCCTCTGTACTTTGATGGTGCCATTTCAGAGAGGTATAATGGCACAGCCTGCAAATGAAACCAAATTTAGGGCTTCAAAGTCCACCGAAATTATAATTTAAAAGTTTAAATAGATACCTGATTTGCAAAACCAACTCCGACTCCGAGTAGTACACGACCAAATATGAGCATATTAATGTTGGTAGCGGCGCCACCGAGGGCGGAGCCGGCAATGAAAACGAGGCCGGAGAAGATAATGGAAGGCTTACGGCCAAAAGATTTGGTGACAGAAGCAGCAAAGAAGGAAGCCACAAGGCCGGCTAAGTATAAGGAAGATGTGAAGGATGTTAAAAGTTGGCTGTCAAATTTGCAATAGTTGCTTATATCTTTGTCTTCCTTCATCTTCCTATCCACTTCTGGGAAGAATTTCATCAAAAATGCCTCCATTGATGTCACTCCACCTGTATATATAAATTATAATTATCATTTATTTCGATTTCAAGAACATATTTCAAGTAACAATACATTTATAAAGAAGGGTTTTGTTTTTTTTTAATTTTATTATCATTGTTATATCTCGATCTCGGTGTCGATTGAAGAGCATAACTAATGTGTAGAAACTCTTCCTGAAAGACAAGTCTTAAAAGAAATTTCATTGAGAGAGTCCAAAAAAGACAATATTTACTATAGATGAACTTAAACGGTTACCATTGATACAAGAGCCAAACATTATTCTGTTACCGTTAGTATCATAACTATAAGGATGTGAAAACTATGAGGTGAACTTAAACGGTTACAATTGACACAAGAGTCAAACATTAGACTATTACAATTAATATCATAACTATAAAGATGTGAAAACTATAGACATCATACTGTTACAAATGGTATTAGAACAATTCTTTCCTATAATATCATATAAAATATTAAAAAAAATTAAAATTTAAAATTTAAGAAATGGTAAAGAATCTTTTGAAGATCTATAAAATATTAAAATTTAACAAAAAAAAAAAAAAAAAAAAAAAAAAAA
>NW_019272024.1:939587-946662 GCF_002738345.1 Cucurbita maxima | reverse complement strand
AAAAAAAAAAAAAAAAAAAAAAAAAAAAAAAAACCTGAAATTCCAATGTCATAGCCAAAAAGAACACCTCCCATGGCAGCCATCATGCAAGAAAGCACCACAAATGGAGTCATCTTCCCACTGTATTGCTCTCCTTCACTCGCAACTCCCATTCCCACCGCCATAGCTCTGAACTTCTTCTTCTTCTTCTTCTTCTTCCTCGAACCTCTGGTTTTTACAATTATATATGTTTTAAAGAGAGAGAAACGGAGAGGGCTTCTTCAAGCTCTCATAACTTTGATACTTGAAGAACACAAATACAGAAGAGAGAGAGAGAGAGAGAAGATCAAATTAAAAGATGCAGACTTGCTTGACTTTGGGACTGGGCAGTGGAAAATCATGTCCAACAGTGATGAACATTATTGGCCACACATTCATTATTTTATTTATTTTTTTATTTTCTTTTGAAGAAAATTCAAAACTATTCGTACTTTGACTTGCATTATTATGGTATTTTTTGCTTTTTTGTTCTAGTGAATTTATTTTGGGAAACTAATAAGGTATTAGTAAATATATAACCTAACTAATCCTTTGTTTTTTTCCATTTAATTAAATTATTGAAATTATCAGAGATAGCATTTCTTACTTATATAATCAGAACCGACTGCATTTTTTCTTAAAATATTAAAAAAACTTTTTTTTTAGAATTTCTTGAAAGTAAATATTAATTTAATTTTTTTTAGGAGAAATAAATAGACACGTGGAAAATTTATTACAGGGAAGAGTGTATTGAATATTCTAAATTGAATAGTAAAGGAAGAAGATATTAAATGATTAATAATAACAAAATAAAGAATTTGTGAAAATAAGAAAAAAGTGAGAAAAACAATAATAATTATTTATATGACCTTGTGTACGCAATAAATAAATAAATAAATAAATGATAGCTGGAACACTTGGGATCCATTAAATAAATCTAATTATAAGAATCTTATCATAAGAGAAGAAAAATATAGTTTATGGAGATGGGGTCCACACTTTATTTATTTATATTTTATTGTTTAAGTTTAATACTTAAAGTTCATGGTTCACGTTCTTTTGGTCTATGAAATTATGTTAAATTATGCCTAAAGTTGACATAATGATCCAATTAAAATAAAATAATAATAAATAATAAGTTGGTATATTTTATTATAATTTTACATTTTTTTTTTAGTTTTTACGTATTTAACAATGTTTTCATGCGGTATACACATGAATATAAATACTTAGTATATATTAAAAAAATAATTTATATCTCTAAACCAACTAATAATTATATTAATTTAAATTTTAAATTTTAATAATGGAAGAATTTAGACATGTTAATGATAATATTTAAAATTAACTTGAAATCACTCCGGAAAAAACTATAGCATTTGCTCGTTTTTTCATGCACACACTTTTCACATTGATTAGAAAGGGAAACTAGTTGATTCTTGTAAGAGTATGAAAACCTCTTTTTCGGTAGACATGTTTTAAAATTGTGGGTTGACGGCAATACACAACATGCCAAAGCGAACAATATTTACCAGTAATGGGCTTAAGCTATTATACCATTGAAGACGCTGGCCCCCTAGAGGGGTGGATTGCGAGATCCCACGTCGATTGGGAGGAGAACTAAACATGGGTGTGGAAACCTCCCTAGTAGACGCGTTTTAAAATCATGAAATTGACGGTGATACGTAATGGATTGAAACGGAGGTGGGTTTGGGCTGTTACACTCCGAATTGTTACTTTTGAGCTACGAGAATCTGATTCCCTCCGACCACTACGTGAATCGCCTCCCAAACTTGTCGACCGTAAGCATTGATGTGAACGTCGAGCTTGTGCCAATGAGCGAGACTGTTATGGCGGATAGTAGAGATGCAACTTTATCCAAACCAAGTTCTGAATAGAACAGGTGCACAAGAAGATATCGATGCCTATCACGGGCAAATGGTAGGGAGATTTCAATTATGAGATGTGGTCTATACGTCCTTTGGGCAATTTTGTTCCCTGGGCTGTCTTTGTTTATGGAGTTTGAACTTGCTTTGTTCCTCTTATTGAACTCCAAATGAATTAGATCCAAGCAAAAGCTAGTAGGCATGTGATACCGTGGGCCAATGACGATGGCGAGATGCTAAAGGCACAAACAAGAAGTGATCATGATAGTATGCTAGCCTCCTTGTTCATTATGTATATCTGCGTTTGCTGATTTGATATTCTTGTTTACCTCAGAATTTTAGTTAAAAACAGTGAAAACTCAAATCTGGGGTTCATAAAAAGTTGAGCAAGAAACCAAACCAGGAACTCCCATGTCAAATCATTCAGGAGGAGCTGAGGCATCTACTTATTGTCTAGCTCGTTCCTAGTCAAATTTATGGATGTTGGTGTTTTATACAGTTCTATTGCCCCCATGACGAAGCAAGTCAAACTTAGGGTGATATTATGAGGCCATGCAACCTTGTTCTAACATTAAGGCATTGATAATCAAAACCCAAAGGCAGACGTATAGGTATAAGAAAAGCTAACACAAATTGTAACCACTCCGCACAAGCCCACCGCTAATCGATATTGTCCACTTTATTCCGTTATACATGACTGTCAGTCTCACACTTTAAAACACGTTTGCTGCTGGAGAGAGGTTTCTACGTTCTTACAAGAAATGCGCCTCTATGTTCTTACAAGAAATGCTCCATTCCCCTCTCTTCTCTCTAACCGACGTGGGATCTCATAATCTACCCTCTTTGAGGTTAGCGTCCTCGCTGGCCACATCTGCTAGAGAGAGGTTTTAAAACTCCTATAAGAAATCTATCGTTCTTCTCTCCAACCAATGTGAGATCTCACAATCTATTCCTCTTAGGGGCCAGCGTCCTTGATGACACACGGCCCGGTGTCTAGCTCTAATACCATTTGTAACCATCCAAGCCTAACGCTAACAGATATTATCCGCTTTAATTGATATAGTTGTCAGCCTCACTGTTTTAAAACTCTACTAAGAAGAGATTTCCACACCCTCATCCAATGTTTTGTCCCCCTCTCCAATTAACTTAAGATGTCACACGGTGTCATTCCAGCAACCCAAAGACAAGACATAATCAAAACCCACCAACCAAATAAGAAAGAAACAAAAGAAAAGATAGAACTTGCAGCCACAATAATACTCTGTCCAGCAGATTCAATCTCCCATTCAAAGATCTCAGACGGAACCAACCAACCAACCAAGAGAACCCCAATTCCAAGCAAAACCAGCAGCATATATGCATATTAAAACAAGAACCAAATACGCATGCCCTTTGCTCAGCCCACCATGACCGCCTAGTTGAGCAGCCATTACAGCCTGCGAGGCAAACATTTGAACTCCCCCAATTGCGAACAGAGCTCTTCGGCCAACAACAGCTAAGCACTCCCCTCAAAACGGGATAAATTATTATTATATATATATATATATATATATTTTAAAGATTAAAGATATGAATATTTTTTAATTAAAGTAAAAAACGATTTTTATTCCTATAATAACTTTTTTTAAAAATTTAAAGGTTTTAATAAATTTTTTGAAATGAAAATAAATAAATTTGAAATTATTTTCTATAATTTAACGAATTTAATGTAATTTAATTTTTTTTTTTAATAAAAATCTCATTAATATCTATTTATTTTTTATTTGGCGGCTTTCGAATGCCTATAAATAACGGACCGCCCAATCGAAACGCACGCTGAAGCTTTCAGGGTTCTGGAAACAGCGGAGCGATCGTTTTGTCTTGATCTCATCGATCTCTTCTCCCCTTCAAGGACGCCACATGGACTCAATCAATTCAAACCCTAACCCTAATATCGCCATTGAAACCCTAGTTCCTTATCCTCCTGATTATTCTACTCCCGAAAATTTTGAAGACCGCGATCGTGACTCTTCTCTGCCGCAAATTTCCGGACCTGCTGCTTCAGATTATCCCAACTCCTCTTTATATTTGGGACAAGAAATTAAGGAATCCCACGGTCGGAACTCCTCGATTGCTCATAGTGAAAATCCGGGGTTTAGTTCTGGAAACGGATATGCGGACAACCAAGCGGCCGATGGTGCTCGGGTTGGTGCCAATTATGTGCCAAAGGTGGAGATTCAGAGGCCGCTGTTGTCGGAGAATGGATTTACGAACACTCATAGTGGCAACGACAAGGACTTCTCCGGTGGCGAAGAGGAGACCACGAGTAGGCGCCGACGTCGAAGCCGATGGGATCCGCAGCCGGAGAATAATGACCAAAGTGGCGGTGAATCTGGGAGCGGTACGCGGAAGAGGAAGTCCCGTTGGGCTGATGACGATCCCAAGCCCGTAATTCAACTTCCTGATTTTATGGGAGGTATTGAATTCGACCCTGAAATCCAAGCTTTGAATAGTAGGCTTCTAGAAATTAGTAGAATGCTTCAATCCGGTATGCCTCTAGATGATCGGCCTGAAGGTGCTCGTTCGCCTTCCCCGGAGCCAATATATGACAATATGGGAATAAGAATAAATACTAGGGAGTATCGTGCCCGAGAAAAATTGAATACAGAGAGACAAGAGATAATTTCTCAGATAATCAAGAAGAACCCCGCATTTAAGCCTCCAGCAGATTACAGGCCGCCGAAGCTTCAGAAGAAGCTTTATATACCGATGAAGGAATACCCAGGTTACAATTTTATTGGGCTGATTATTGGTCCTAGAGGTAATACCCAGAAGAGGATGGAGAAGCAAACTGGTGCGAAAATTGTAATTAGGGGCAAAGGGTCTGTAAAAGAAGGTAGACTGCAACAGAAGAGGGACCTAAAACATGATCCCGCAGAAAACGAGGACTTGCATGTTTTAGTTGAGGCTGAAACGCAGGAAGCACTGGAGGCTGCAGCGGAGATGGTAGAGAAGCTCTTACAGCCTGTCGATGAAGTCTTGAATGAGCATAAGAGGCAACAGCTTAGGGAACTTGCTGCCTTGAATGGAACCATAAGGGATGAAGAATTTTGTAGGTTGTGTGGCGAGGCAGGGCACCGTCAATATGCCTGCCCCTCGCGGACGTCGACATTCAAGAGTGACGTACTTTGTAAAATATGTGGTGATGGTGGGCATCCAACAATTGATTGCCCCGTGAAGGGGACAACTGGGAAAAAGATGGATGATGAATATCAGAATTTCTTGGCAGAGTTGGGAGGAACGATTCCCGAATCAGCAACCAAGCAGAACCCTACACTGGCAATAGGTCCTGGCGCTTCAGCAAGCAATCCTCCTTGGACTAACAATGCAACTGGCGCTAGCAACACACCACAAGCAGGGGTTGGTGCCAATGGAGTGAAGCCTGCTAAGGAATATGACGATACAAACTTGTATGTAGGCTATTTGCCTCCGACTTTTGATGATGATGGTTTGATTAGATTATTTTCAACATTCGGTGATATTGTGATGGCTAAGGTTATTAAGGATCGGGTTTCTGGCTTGAGTAGAGGTTATGGATTTGTGAAGTATTCTGATGTTCAGATGGCTAATAATGCAATTGCCAGCATGAATGGCTATCGTCTTGAGGGCCGAACAATTGCTGTTAGAGTTGCTGGCAAGCCACCGCAGCCTACTGTGCCTCCTCTCCCTCCATCATCGGCTGTGCCCACTTATCCCGTTTCAAGCCAGCCTGTTGGTGTCTATCCATCCCAGCAGTTTATGCCGGGTGGTCCTCTTGGGAATGTTCCTCCACCCACAAGTTATGCAGGAACTCCAGTTCCATGGGGTCCTCCGGTTCCTTCTTCATATGCTTCTTATCCCCCTCCACCTCCGGGTTCTAACGTCTATCCGGCTGTTCAGGCTCAGGCCATGCCTCCTTATGGCATCCAGTACTCTCAGGTCCAGACAGGTCCCCCAGGTGCTCCATCTCAACCTGTTGTGACTTCGGGTGAAGCACATCAGAGTTTTCCTCCAGGAATGCCATCTGAAAATCCTACTAGTCAGCCATTACAAACTACGGCATATGGGAACACTTTATATTCGATGCCACCAAGTGCTCAACCCCCCTACCCCCCTTCTTCGTATGGTTACTCACCTTATTATAGTGCAGTTTCTACTCATCCGTTACCCATGTCTGCACCAAGTACAGATCAACCCCAACCACCCAGCGGGAGTGTTCCGTGGGCTACAAATCCTCCAATGCCTCCTCCCATGCCGTCTGCAGAGAAGACAGCATCAGGCGCAGATGCAGAGTATGAAAAGTTCATGGCAGATATGAAATAATTGAAGTTCTAATGGAACATGCTTTGAATTTGGAGGAGGTATAAATTTCTCGTTTTTTTGTTGTTTTTAAATTCTGGGTGAACCTACTTCGATGAAATGGGTTCAATTTCCACTTTTTTCAACCCTTGAAAAAAGAAAAATCAATCTGTTGAAACTAACTTTATTGCGATTTTTTCTATTATGTTTAATTTCTAACTTTTTTTTATTCCCAACTGTTCTATTACTAATCACATTTGATATGTTTCTCCCTCCAGTATGATTAGTCCTGACAGGATCGAGTTATCTCTGTAGCCCTGGATATGGAGGGATCATTCTGCTGTAGGAATAGAATATTGTCTAGCTTGTTAACACATATCTGGTTTCTATATTTTAAAAAAATCTATTTTGTCTACAGAATTTTGATTTACTTAGAAAGAAGATATTCTGAAACACTGGGCTGCTAATTATTTGGCCATTGTTTTGATGCTCATAGTTCTTTGCATGTGTGGGTATAAAATTGCACTTATGGAGGGCACCTAGAATTCTAAAAGATTTTTTGGCAATATTTCCAAGTCATCTTAAAAAGCATTTCAACATATGAATCTGCCTTAAATTTTTTAGTTTATTGGTGGGTGGTGTCTATTTTATCAAGTTTAAATATATAGTATTTTCATCCCAATTGTTTAATTTCTATGTTTTTTTTTACAATAAGGACTTGATTAAAAAGATCAATATATATAGTTGAAACTTTCAAAATATTATAGACCAAATTAATTATTTCCCCAAAATTTTTGGACTAAAATATATATTTAACCTATTGCAAAAAAAAAAAAAAAAAAAAAAAAAAAAAA
>NW_019272024.1:933494-939228 GCF_002738345.1 Cucurbita maxima | reverse complement strand
AAAAAAAAAAAAAAAAAAAAAAAAAAAAAAAAAAAAAAAAAAAAAAAAAAAAAAACATTTAGTTAATATTTCGGTACTGATCATAGTCAAGATAAAATAGGGGTTATTTATCCTGCATTTATCTTTTTTGTATCTGCTCTGCTCTAACATGCTGATGATTGTTGGGAATGATATGGGTTATATGTGCCATTTTCTCTGCTCTAATTGCTCTGCTTTCCTCACGTTGTTGGTATTGGGTGTGATATTGCAGTGCACTCATCTTTCCCATGAATATCATTTGTAGTTTTCTTAATGGTGATGTGTATTTGTTGCTTAGTCTCGCAGTTATTAACCATCCAATGGTATCATGTAAAATTTGACAGGACTGATGTTTCTTGGAGCTGATTACTTACCTCTTGCCATGACTTTGTTGGAAGTTTGGGACTCACCTCTTTAACCTTGCTGTACTGTCTTGACATTTGCAGAGATTCAGGCTAGAAGTCCTTGTCACATTTGCCTTGTATTGAAGGAGCAAATTTGATCATATTATTGAAGGATTTGGTTCTGTTCCTTGTGCATTTGCTATCTAACAGTGTCTGGTTAATTTTTGCTTTTCTATTACTATTTTGTGTTTTTACTTTTTCGTTACCTACTTCACAGATTTAGGTAATGCTACTTCTTGAAACATGCTTGTTGCTTATTTATCCTAACAGTTTATTGATCATTGTTTCCTGTTTTGACGTTCTAAGTAATCTCTTATTGTCATGGTGTTGATGCCTACCATCAATTGATCAGCAGGTAATCTTGGCCTCAGTTTCCATGGGAATGGTGTGGTACATGGAAGAATTGCTTTAACATTTCTTCTGTTAGATGTATGTTGATTGCTTGGGCTAACCCGTTTCTGTTCAGCATAATATGCTTTCTGTTTTAAGGGTTCTATATTAGTTAGTATTACGGTGGTGGTGATGGTATTCTTCATGCCTTCCATCAATCCATCTTGAAGGGATCATGCCTTAGAGTTTTGACTCATGGGGGTATGTGGAAAAATTACCTTGATTTATAGCGTCTTAATCATTTCTTCACGTTTATAATATATTCTGATCACTTTTTCTAGTTCTCTTATGGCAGGTTAAAGATGTCAGAGTTGTTAAATCACAGGCTAGTCAGTTTATATATTATAATTCTATTAATTGCCAATTTTTTGTTGGCTTTTGGACAAGTGCTAGATAACTTCTATTGTTGTCGACTAGTTCATTCAGTTGGATAGTGATAGGGTTCAAGATACTAACAACTCGAGTCAAGATCAGTCATTCACGTAGTAGATTATCAAGTTCAAATTGAGCCCATCCTACAGAATTTAGCTCCTGATTTTTCTGATATTTTATATTGTCTATAATTATGTGGAGCTATAGTATGATATTATACATTCCATGAAGAGATTAGTTTAGTTGATGGATGATGGGTACTTCCACCAATGGAGAATCCGAACAAGTGTTGCTGCTCATTGGTTTCCGGGAGCATACATACACCCTTCATTTTTGTTCATTAACTGTTATCACCCTAAGCTAAAAGATCCAAGAGTAATATATATTTTTGGTACTTGCATTCTTTCATTCAGAGGAGACTCATCTCAATGGGGGATGCTTATTCCTTTGGGGGGTATTTCCAAGCTGTAGTCTCCTACATTAGCAATGAATAGATGGCATTGGCTTGATAGATTGTGCTGTGTGTGGCCCCATTTGTTTCAAGGTTCGCTCGGCGTGTTGGTTGTGGTGGTCACAGTCGTAGTCACAGTGGTGAGGAACAAGGAGAGTTTTCTATCAAGGGAAAACTCCACCCTAAAAGAGAGGAGATCTTAAAGTTTGATGTGCTTGTTTGAGTGGTTTTATTTGTTTTCTGCGCATCATAGCCATCATATATAATTCAATGGCTTAAATGTTTTAGAGGCGAAAGGAGGATGCATCTGTAGGGAGGATTGAGAATTTCCTCAGCTGTTTTTGTGACTTGTGCTAACATGATTGTGAGTTGTTAAGGTCAATTGCCATTAGATGATCAAAGTGGGCACTGGATGGTTCCTGCTGTCTACCATGGATGTAGTAGTGGATTCTTGCTGTTGAAGAACTCGATTTACAATTGTTTGTTTCTCATACGTGGAGGATTTGGTGGTGTTTTCAGGGAAAGTGTTAACTGCAAACATTATCCCTGGAAGAGTTGTATCACTTCGTGTTACTTTCGGAGTCTGATACCTTATATCTTTCTTCTGCATGGATCATCTCTGCTATAATATCAATAGACCCAACTTTCCGAACATTCCCACCCAATTTTTGCACATTCAATGAGAATGATTTTGAAATTGCTGAAATTACTTCCAACCATGTTTTTAATTATTATACTTTAGTTTAGAATTTAGAGTATTGTTTGATTTTTTATATTTTCAAATGTATTTTTTCCGATCAAATTTGATTTTAAATGGTTAAAAGCATATTTTGAAACGTTTTTTCATTAATATCACTCACATGTTCGTGAGGACGAAAAGGGAAAATGTTCGATTAATATTTCTCTATCAATACAAAAGTAAATAGGGAAGAACTATAGTACAAACTAAAATATGATTATATACTCAATTAGTCTCCATAGACGACAATGGGCAAAGAAAAAGAGAATACCTAATAAAATAGGGAAGAAAGAGGGATTAATGTGAGAAAAATAAATTTTCAAAAAAATAAACGAGAAAAAAAAACTAAATTAATTTTTATAACTTTTTTTTATTTAAGAGGTAATTAATATGATTTAAAGTGTGTAGTAATTGTTCGGATTTTTTAAAATTAAAAATTAAATAATTTAATTTAATTTGTAGACATCGATCGTATAAACAGCTCATCTTCCTTGGCAACTCTCCTTTCTAAGATCCTCCTGATCTAGGGTTCGAATCCTTCTCATTTTTCTTTTCCACCATTTTCTCTCTTTCCCTTCGTCATCTTCAACCTCAAGCTGATGAAGAATCCCGATCCATCTCCTCCGCGCAGAAAGGTAACCCAATATTCAGGTTTCAGCTAACTATTTTTTTGCTTCCTCTTCAACTTGAACTCGATTTAGATCTAAACCCTTCTCCATCTCTCTGCCTCTCTGATACTTCTGCAGATCAAATTCGCCCCAAAATCCACACCGCGCAGAAGACCACCCCCCGCTCCAAAAACGTACTCCTCTGATCTCATCTTCTTCCACATTTTGGTCTCTGAATTTGCACAAAGTTACCGTCAAGTTCTTGTTATCCTTAATTTTGTTTGGCGAATTGCAGTGAAGACGAAGATGTAGATGGTAATGTTGCTCAAACTCGGTACCTCTTACGCCGTGCCACTGTAAGATCCTTTGTTCTTCTATGATTTTCGAATTCTTCTCTACATTTTTGGTTTGATGTTTAGATGATTTTCTGTCTTTCTGACTTCAGCTCTGGAGGATTGAAATTTGTGGATAAAACATTTGAATTTCTTCCCCAGTTTTTAGCAACGCTTTTACTACAAGTTTCTGTTTGGTTCCCGAGAAAAAAAAAATTGGGATGGAAATGAATTCGTTTTCGAGCAGCGTTTGGTGTCTCATTTCTTGCGGGATGAAAATAAAATTAATTTAGGAGAATAATTTGTGTGATTAGTGGACACGTGTATGGTTCAGATTAACATTTTTTTTAAACTAACTTTTAACACCGTCTGATCTGACCACGTGGCATTCACTAATGTTAGTTCATGAACTGTTCGAATTCATTTGATTCTTTCTCCACTTTGTAGGAGAATCTTGGAAAACGAGGGAACAAAGTCGAGAAAAAATGTAAAGTCCGTTTCGAAATCCATGTATTTTTTTCGATGAAATTTTGACGGTCTAATCCCATATGAACAGATTTGTTTTCTTGTTCAAAATTAAGATTGTTGCATTACCTTTTCCTCTATTTTGATATCCATATCTGCAGCTTCTGTGCAAGTTGCATTCGGGCCTGGTGCGGCATCGGCATCAGAATCATCTTCTATTAGAACGTATGGAGTCCCCAAAATCGGAAACAGTAGCAGAAAAAATGATATTGAGCCTGAATCTGCTGAAGATGAGGAACTTATCTTGCCTCTGCCTTTGGATTTCGAAGAATATGGGAAAAATCTCAATGAAAAAACAGAGGATGCAACCAAGAACACGAAGGATTACAAAGAACCATGGGTAATTTCTCTTTCTCCATCTCACTTATTGGCGCGCTCACACACAGATTAGCGTCCTGATTTCATGATATTTTCTCAGAATTGCCATAATTCTTACTATCCTACTACACTTCCTTTACGGATGCCTTTCTCTGGAGATCCTGGTATGTCGTTATTCTCTCGAAATCACTCAAAATCTTATAAACAATCTTGAAAACAGAAGCGGACCTTTATGAGTTCTTAGATTAGGGCTTGTTTATCCCTGCTGATATGAACCTCTTACCTTGGTGGACGATGATTCTGGGTTTGTTCTGTAATTGCTAACTCTATTGCCTCTTGTTGGGGTTTAGAAATGCTTGATGAAGCTGAGTTCGGGCAGGATGTGATGGATAGGGAGTATGATGAGAACTCTAATATACCTGCCTTGGATCTTGGATTGCTGGTTGGTGAATGGATTGATAAATGTGGCTTGAAATATATTAATACATGCAGGATCTAGTTATAATATGGTGGTGTTTTGATGGTGCAGGATGAAAATTCTGAGAATACTAGGTACTTTTTTCAGCTTCCTGCTCGTCTTCCTTTTCCCAAACGATCATCTACTTCAACAGGAAAGGAGAAGGTAGGAAACTTGAGATCTTCAATCAGCACTGGCTCATCAGAGCTGGGCGATTTACAGAACCTGCCCGGTGGATATATGGGGAAACTACTGATATATAAGAGTGGAGCTGTTAAGTTGAGGCTGGGAGATACACTTTACGATGTGAGTAATGTCGTTAGCGTTCTAAGATCGAAATCGAGCATTGTCAATGTAACAGTTCAAGCCGACCACTAACAGATATTGTCTGCTTTGGTTTGTTACGTATCGTTATCAGCCTCACGATTTTTAAACATGTCTACTAGGGAGAGGTTTTCCAATTCACTTCCCTTCGTGGTCCAGCGTTTTCGCTGACATACCGTTCTGTGTTTGGCTCTGATACCATTTGTAACTAAACTTGAGGCTGACCATGATACGTAAGGGGACAAAGTGGACAATATTTAGAGATTATACGTAGTGAGTTGCTGATTTGCTCTGGTTCTCTTTATGGGGCTGTTGCAGGTTTCTTCTGGTTTAGACTGCAGTTTTCTTCAACATGTTGTGGCGATCAACACCGACAAGGGACAGTGCTTTGATCTCGGAGACATAGGCAAACGAGTTGTCGTGACACCAGATATTGGTTCCCTCTTGAATTCAACGACTGACTTGGGATGAACTTGAAGAACAGGCCTGCGGATAGAACAACCATCTCAAAAGGAACAGGAAAGAACGGCTAATCCTTACAATGTCAAAATGGATATGACCAATGGCTGTGTACTGAAAATGCTCACTAGGTAAGGAAGTTGCGTTTTGCGGCTCTTAGGATGTCACATTATTCACCAAACTGCCTCCTTTGTTAATCCAATGCAACAAGAACGTGTTCATTCTCTCTAATTTCTAGCTGTGTAGTGGGTTGTCATTAAACAATATGGATAACTGTAAATGTTTTTTTTTTTTTTTTTTTTTTTTTTTTTTTTTTTTTTTTTTTTTTTTTTTTTTT
>NW_019272024.1:883653-933260 GCF_002738345.1 Cucurbita maxima | reverse complement strand
AAATTTTTTTTTTTTTTTTTTTTTTTTTTTTTTTTTAATAATGGTAAGTTAAGCTATGCTCTAATAATTAATAAGATCATTAATGATTTTTGACACTACACTTACCATCTTTTAAAAATGACTAAACTTGGGTACAAAAAATATTTTAATTTTTTTTATGATTTATCTCGTATTTTCATCTTTTTCGTCCTTCTTATTGTTCCAGACATTGAAACAATCATGATTGTAATCTTGTTTGATGATCTAAGTTTGCAAATATTCAACGACATCACCCATAATCAGATAATGATGAGATTTTAATGATAGATGATACTCGAAGTAGAGACTACTATTACAACTACTCTTGTAATGATTCTAAGTCTCGTGATAACACAATTTTATTTGTTTATTTATAATTATTTTCACTCTCAAGACATATAAACCTAATTAACAATGCATAAACTATTAAGAGAGCCAAAACGACAGCGTTTGATAGAGCCATGCTGAAATCAAGGGACAAAATTGTAAAAATGCCAAACATAAGGCGTTAGCCCTAGAAAAACCCTAGTTTGACAACCAGACTTATATACCTCAATTCTCTCTTAGCTACATTCGTCTTCTCCGCCGAGCGCTGCGAAAATGGGTACGTACAAGCGTCATCTCATTGTTCTCCGATCCTTGCTTTGCTTCCAAATATGTTTACTCGAGCCGTATTTCTTGACCTCCTGCATTTTCATTCTTAATCACAATTCATCAAAGTATAGGTTTGTATGTTGATACTAGTTTTGCTGAAGATTTTCATCAGAAGTTTCTAAACATAGGAAGATTTTTGAATGCTTATGTTGACACAATGGGAAAGAAAGTGCTCTTGATCTCTTTCTTTTCTCTTTTTCGTATTTGTTGCGTTTTTTCTAGCTGGAAAATTCGTTATTTGGAACCTTATCTTTCTTGGGTTCGACATTCATTTTGTGTCGTTATCAGGAGCTTATAAGTACGTGTCTGAGCTATGGAGGAAGAAGCAGTCCGATGTGATGAGGTTTCTGCAAAGAGTAAGATGCTGGGAATATCGCCAGCACCCGTCAATCGTTCGTGTCACGCATCCCACTCGCCCAGACAAGGCACGTCGATTGGGCTACAAGGCCAAACAGGTACATGGATTTCAATACCTTTGCCTCTCTGATACTTGCTTTATTGTGTTTTTTTTTTTTTGGGTCTTCACGACATGTTGCGGAACTTGAGAAGTAATGAGAACAATACGGAATTTGTTTCCTTTTGCTGTGGGTGTTTTTCCTATGAAATTTTGCGTATTTGCTTAATTCGTTTACATGTAGAATTTGATACTTCCTCTATGCAAATAATGTTGTATACCCGCGACCCTGCTTCGGTTTATGCATTACTTATTATTTCCTGAAATTGACCGTCTATCTTATGGGTTGTTAGAACTTGGACAGAATTCGTTTTTATGCTTTGTGTTTCTGTTAGTTTTGTCCAACTCGAACTTGGGTTGGGTTACGATCTTTTAATCGCTTAAGTAATTAAGTTTGATAGAAGTAGTTCTGATATTTGTTTTACTAGAAGAGAGGATAACTCATGATCTTTTAATCTTGCACATTAAAACATAGATCTGTAATATGAAAAAAAGAAAAGAAAAAGATATTCCCCATTTGATATCTTGTGGAACCATTTTCTTGCGTTTGTTTAAAAATAAGATAACTATTTTTATATCATCTGTGTATTTGCATTTGCTTATTTTAGTAAATTTTGTAGGGCTATGTGGTATACCGCGTACGTGTGAGGCGTGGTGGAAGGAAGAGGCCTGTTCCTAAGGGTATCGTATATGGTAAGCCAACAAACCAGGGTGTTACCCAGCTGAAATTTCAACGCAGTAAGCGTTCAGTTGCTGAGGAGCGTGCTGGGCGTAAGTTGGGTGGTCTTAGGGTCCTCAACTCCTACTGGATTAACGAGGTAACAATCAATCAAGTATATTAAGATAAAATGAAATGATCTTGGCATTGACAGACACTTATTCCTCATACATTGTTTTCTCAATGAACCAAATATGCCAAAGTATCTGAGTCACTTCTTAACCTTCCCATATGAGCCCTACATGCCTAATTTTCTGTTCATATTTGCTCAAGCGTTTCTCTGATAATTTCTCTTCGCTACTTACTGCAGGATTCAACCTACAAATACTTTGAAGTGATCTTGGTTGATGTTGCCCATAACGCTATTCGTAACGATCCTAGAATAAACTGGCTCTGCAATCCTGTACACAAGCACAGGGAACTTCGTGGACTCACATCTGCTGGCAAGAAGTACAGAGGTCTTCGTGGAAAGGGGCATCTCAACCACAAGGCAAGACCTTCAAGAAGGGCAACATGGAAAAGAAACAACACTCTCTCTCTTCGTCGCTACCGTTAATCTCAGTGACTTCTTCATTAGATTCTATATCATCCTTTTGTTTTGCTCAAGTGCTTGGTTGTCGAAAAGAAACTTTCATCTCTTCCAAGTTTTTGTTTAATTTTACTGTTAGGCAAACTGGTTTTTGGATTATTTCTTCATGTGAACACATTTTTGGTTCTTTTCTTGAGAAAACTTCGGCTATTTCTGTTACAAAGCTCTTCTTTTTTCCCTCTAATAATCATTTTATTTTCTCTAAACCAAATTTATGAACTTTATGGGATCCAATATCAAATGCTGCTTGATTTGGATAAGATTAAAGCATCATTTGCAACAATGGAAAGCATATTTTTTAAATAATAGTGAGTTTAATCATTTTAATTCACTTTTAAGTTTGGAATTATTTCATGTAACTAAATAATTTTGTTGAACTAGCTCGATTGAGGAAAAAGTTCTTTTCCTCATCGAAATATAGTCCCTTGTATTATTGGATTTTATACTTGGGTGGTTTGATGGAGAACTCGAATGAGAACAAAATTTCATATGAGTTTGAATCTTATTGAGAGGTTCACCCCAATCTCGATGAAAAAAGCAAAAACACATTTGGTTAAACGTAACACAAAGTCTTGCTCGGTTAGTTTCAAACCGTGTTTCCTTTCAAGATAACCATAAAAATGTACCTGGTTAGGCGTAACACAAAGTCGAGATAACCAAATAGTTCGTTGCTAATAGCTATATACAATTATATCTTCCCATTGGCATGTGATTGAACTCCAAATTTGGAAGTCCTACAGCTATAGAATTGAAACCCAATAACTAGAAATGAAAAGAAGAAAAAACTACCGAACGGTTCGGTTTTGGGAAAATATTGGCGGGACCAACCGGACTAACCTAACCGGTCCGCCTGGTCTTTTTTCGCGGTAACTTTAATGTGCCGCCATCAGAACGAATCCCTGCGACTGTCGGGACTATATTCCAGATTTTGAAGCTCGGAAGCTCGGAATCCGATTCCATTCTAGGTTGTGGACTTCATTTGTTCCGATTGCCAAGAGATCTAAGATCATAAGAAAACTCAACCAAGGAAAACAATTTCTTGATAAATTAAGCTCACTCCATTTCAAAGGCCAAAGCCTGAAGCCGCTACAGAATCTCAAATGGCCAGTGACAAGGACGCTACCAATCTCTCTCGCACGTTTAAGTACTTAATGGGTCAGTTGAGAGCTCGGTGTTTCATTTATTTTCGCCATGTGTCTTCTGTTGTTGTGCTGTAGGCTATTAATTTGGCCGAGAATTTAGTTTCTTCTCCAATTGATCATGGTTGGTATGGAAAGTTCATGGGGCAATGTTTTTTGTTTCGATAAATTTTATTTACGAACAGTTATAAAGACCCTGTTATTCTAGAAACTCGATGATTTTCAGAATGTTGATTGTAGATAATTTGGGGAGTGAGTTTGCCTTTTTAGTACAAATTGACGAGTTTTGTTGAGCCAGGTTCTTAGTTTTGGTTTTATTCTGTTTCTTTGGGAGTATAGGGGTTGACCAGAGCCAGATTAATTGAATAAAGGGTTTCACGTCTTAGTTCATTTACAATAACTTTTGAGTTTATGCTTTAACAATCTGATATTTCTGTTGGATTATGGTTCAGCTACCCAATTCTTGTCAAGAGGCATTCCATTCATCTTCAATTTGTGGATAGTGAGGCATCTTACGGAAGAGGATTATGCGGTACTTGTTCTATTCCATTTCTCTTCCTTTCGTTGGAATTTAGATGTGTTTTTGTCACTGAGTTCATGTTGATATTTCTCATGCAATGTAACATAACGTTGACAAGTTAAATCTACTGACGACCTTGTAAGTCAGAACCGGAAGAAATTAATTGGGAAGACACAACTAAAACATAAAAGAAAAAATGGATTCATCAATTATTGTGTAACGCTTGAAGGTTTCTTCCTGGAAAACTCCTCACCCCACCCTCAACGAAGTATTTGTAATTTTGAACTATTGTCTCCATGTTTGTGGCTTATTTGATAAACGTTTTCTGTAAATGCAGGTTTATGCAGTACAATTTCATCTCTTTGTGACTTGTGTTCTGTTTCTTAGCCGGGAGGGATTTCGACGAGCATGCATGCGGGCCGAGTTAAGGTGCATTCTCATGATTACTGGTGCTGTATTAAGCACTCCCTCAACCACTATATATAGCATTTTTCAGTTTGTAATGTTGATTTGTAACTTCTTTGTTGCTGTATTCCAGCTATAAATTTGATGCTCTTGAATTAATTTTACATTATGCAGTGACAGCACTTCAGTTGAGGAAAATTCAAGGAGGCTACTTAAAGTAGCCTGGTTAAGTTTCCCACTTGGACTGGTTATTACTCTTGCTGCATGTTATCTGGTTCTTTGGTGGCAAGATATTCCCTTTTCTAATCCATATGCCCAAGCCATCTTAATTAATGGTGACCATGTTCCTTTTTACTTCCAACCTCTATATCCTTCAACCATAGCGTTCCTGTTTTTTTTACTTTTGTTTTTCTTTTATGGCAGGATGTGCGTGTATTTTAGAGCTATTGGCAGAGCCCTTGTACATTCTTTCTCAGACCTTGCTTCTTCTTAAATTGCGACTTCTAGTCGAAACCATGGCTACATTTTCACGTTGCATTACGATGTACATCCTCCTAGTGAAGTCAAGTAACATGGTAAGATTTAGAAGACACCAACTGTCTGTATTAATACTCAACCTCGAAAGCCTAAGACATCATCCCTATTGACTATCACATTCTCCATTACTCCTGCCCTCATGGGTTTTGTATGGAACATTTTGAATTATGGAACATTTTGAATTATGCTTTTGTGCATTTCTTATTACATATAGGCTTTTGTATGGAACATTTTGAATTATGCTTTATTATCGAGGAGACCTCACATGAATTTACCTTATCCTGATTGTGATGTATTCATTGATAAATGTCCTAGAGCTGTAACATGGTCCGTGCTTCTTAGTCAGTTGCCAAAGTCAACGGGTCTATTAGGTGGTTTCAATACAATGCAGTTCTCTAGGCTAGTTTGTGGATAAACTGGGAAGGGCGTCTTTTTTCTGTGTATTCTAACGGTTCTCTGAGGATAAACTGGTAGAGAAAGGGAAGCTATCAAATCTTCCCTAGTTTATGTTGATAAGTAAAATTGTTGGCTAAGGCCTATCAGCTTGTAATCTATTACTATTACTTTATTGTGTCAAATTGTATGTTCTGAAATTCACTCTTTGAAATATATAGTTAGTTCATCTGTTCTATTCTCAGCCTTTTGAACTCCATAACAATTATATATTGATTGCTGCTGCTAACTAGAATCCATTTGCTACTGGCAGGAGAAAGGAATCATATTTTCTTTATCACAATCTGCATACGGCGCTTGCTTGTTCTTAGGATACTGGGTCTACTTTATTTATTTTCGTGCATTTAGATGGTCAGATCTTTTTCCTTTCAGGTAATTACCATTTTATTCAACATATTTGCAGTAATTTTCTATAAAGTTAATTATTTTGGTTGGAAATGGATAAAAATTCTCTGCCTGCAATACATTTATTTATCAGCAGAAGTGTGTTTTGCAAGAATCTACATAACCATGCCTTTCTGCGTTTTCTCCTTTTCTTCCCTTCTTTTTTTCTTTCTCCCTTTTTTCTTTGGATTCAGAAAACTTTCCCCAGTTAGTTTTGCAAATAAAATGAAGTGCGTCATTTTTACTAAATTTGGAATGAGATGTCAGTGACAAGTGCAATGAGGGTGTGTTTCTTGCACAAAGTTAATTCAAGTTAAAGTTTGTCAGTATTAACTTTTATACTTGCCACCTTGAATTTCTGTTTTCCTTCAAATGATGGATGGATGACTTGCACTCCCGTTTTTCTTTACCTTTTTGAATTATGTAGTTTTTATGGATTGTTTTTTGCAGAATAGGAAACATGAAGGATTTTGATAAGAAGCTTTCAAACATGTGCATATTATTTACTTTACAATCCTTCAGAAAGTTGGTTCTTCAAGAAGGCGAAAAGATGGTTCTTGTGTGGTTAGATACACCATATAACCAAGCTGTTTATGGTTTGGTAGATAAATTGGGTAAGCGTTTTTTTTGAGCTCGTGGTACAATTTCACTCAGATTTCATGCAGGGGAATTGCCTAAAAGTCTGAGACTCGTATCAAAATTATTTTACCTCTATGGATAAGATTGTGAAGATCTTGATATTCTACTATCCTCAACTCAATAAGTATATTAATAGTAGTGATTTACTTATATTCAGGAAGTTTAGTGGTGCGACTGGTTTTTCTTCCATTTGAAGAAAGTTCGTACACTACATTTGCAAGGTCTGCATCAGGTTTATATATTCATCTTAATCCTTTATTTAAATTACAAAAGAAATTAGAATCTTAAGTTTTTTTGTCTTTTCTGTCTTCTAAGTATATTTTTATTGAATTCCTACACTGTAGGCTTGGGAAAATGGGTTTATGTTACATGGCTTAGTTCTCAAACCAGACCCCTACTTGTTCAATTATAGTGTATCGATTCAAGCTATAAATAAAGTTCCAGAGTTCAACTATGGAATGTTTTAAGATTTTTGTCTAGTATAATTTGTTCAATCTATCGGGGTCTAATTTATTTGGTAATATCATTCTCCCGTTTATTTTGATTTCTTTTATCCTCCTCCCACTCCCTTACTTATCGTTCCCCGATCATCCTTGCTTCCTCCTTTACATATGTCATCAATGAGGAAGGGAAAATGTTAATTTTCTTCAACGTTCAAAGTGGGGGCTAAACGATTCTTTTAGTATTCACTATTTAGCACCTCCATAGAGCATTAGAATGCAAGGCATGGTTGGTTTTCTTTCCTATTGTTCCCAGAAAAAAGGGGCAGGACTAGACAGTTTAGTAGAGATGATGGTCTTGCCTCCATCTATCAGTATTCAAGATTTGTGGATATAATGCATTTCTGAAAATTGTTTACTTTCAGAAACTATTCTTCTGATTTCTGGTTAATGTGCATTTATAAATTGTTATAAAGCAAGCATTTTAATGAAGATGGCTAGTTTGTGGATGAAAATTCCAAGAAGCACGCTCCAAAAAGGGAAAGGGAAAAAAAGACATTTCTCATGACTTCAAAATTTTCATTTGCTGGTTTTTATTTTGACTTGCTTTCTATTTGATAGGAGAACACCCAGATAAAACCAGAAAACTTGGTATCTGTCTTTCAGAAGCTCTCAAGTTAGTTTTGCTGATTGGTATGAAATTTCAATTAATTGTATTACTATAGTCTTTGTATACAATTATTTGTGATTGTCCTTAATTTTCATGGTCTTTCTTTTCTTTGCACATTAAAAATTTGATGATATTTTTGTTATTTGAAGTATGCTCCTATGCGAGAAATAGTTCTTTTGAGACAATTCCACACAATTCCTGAAATTGAATTGGCTACTTCAGGCACTTCAGCGATAATAATCTTTGCTGTGTTGCTCTCCAAATTTAGCTGGTTTTAGCATATGAAATTCAGTTGTCTAGTTATGGTATTAATTTTACTTTGTTTAAATTGGATTGAGCCATATATTACACATCCTATAAGTGCCTAAAGTATTATAATTCCCATAAGTTTTTGATGTGAAATATTGCATGATTGGGTCAGTGATTGCTAGGGATGCATACAGAATGGTCTGGAATACTTACGATTGTTGTAAAAAAAATTAAAAAGTGAAAATTTAGAATTTTCCTTCATATTTACTTTTTGTTGAAATTGAATATCATTGATGTATTATTATACTCCTAATCTAAAATGGAGTTCAACCTGCATGTAACATTTTCTAAACTCCCACCTGGTTTTCCCTTTTGACTTTTTTGAAAGTTACCTTGCAATGCACTGAAGCCTCTGTGCTCGACTTTTTTCTTATCTCTAAGTTGATCTTTAAAATGAATTTTATGATTTCATGCAGGCCTTATATTTATGGCATTTGGTCCAAGTTATTCTTATGCCCTCATTAGATTGTTATATGGCCAGAAATGGAGTGATGGAGAAGCACCAACAGCTCTCCGATATTATTGCCTGTATATCATCGTGCTGGCTATGAATGGTTAGTAATTGCTTGTTTGTTCTTTTAACTGCTGTCTTTCTCTCTGCATATCACTAAATGTTAACAAAGAAGGGAGCGGACGGGAGGCTGCATTCATTTAGATTGAAAATGTTACTCTGCTTTAAAATCTCATTATCCTTGTTTCTTAGCCAATTTAAAGGAAAAAAGAACAATCGTTAGCCAGAATTGCAGGCTGTAAGGCCTTAGTTTGTGTCATTGCTTATGACCTGCTGATCTAAAATAAGTTCTGGAATATCTTATTTTGAGAACATATATTGAAAGTTTGGTGGCAGAAATTAAACTAGAAATCTAAGTATAAACGTATCTATTTTTTCCTGACTGCTAGTTTGCTTTAATCTTACATCAGGGACTTCAGAAGCATTCCTACATGCTGTTGCAAATGAGAGCCAGCTCAAGAAGTCAAATGACTCATTGCTTCTATTCTCATTGATCTATGTCGTGCTAAATTTTCTGCTGATCCGGTCATCTGGAGTAGTTGGCTTGATTTTTGCTAATTCTATAAGTATCCTTTTTCTATAATTGTGCGATAGTTCGTATAGCTTTTTTTTTTTTTCCTCCGACTTTATTATTTTGTTTTTACTTCCCAAGTATGATAGTTTTAGATCGAACTTCTATAATCCAAATTCAAAGTGCAAACCCCATACCTATGCTGGCTACAAACTTTTGAAACCATGTTTTGGGAATGGGTCCCTTGAATTTCTTTGAGGGAACTATTTCATCACTGTTTTATCAAATTTCCTTGATAAACATCTAATATGGATTGCGCGTCCATATAGATAAAAGCCGGTTGGTGATTATTAGAAGTCTACTGGTTCATCATTAGCAATGCCAATAATTATTTTCATCAATATTAAGGAAAATATGGTTTGTTGTTGAATATAGATATGTTTGATAATGGTTAGTTCCTCACGCCATTCATTTTGCCATTCATTTTGCCATTCAAGTTGAACATGCCTAGATATAGAGTGTCGTATATCTTTAAAATTTGTCGCAGATGTTACTATTTTAAATTCCATCGTACGTCGGACATGAAGACGAAGTTTATGAACACACAATGATTAGATGCTCATTGAAGAAATGGAACTTTTGTAGTATTTTTCTTGACTATTATAAAAGATATGATTTTGAGGATAACGTACTCCGCCGTATTCATCAAACGCTACTTCAAGGTATGCTTTGGTTATAAGCACAATTTTCTTTTCCCCGTTAATAATGTTAGTTTTTTCTCTCTACAGAACTCATCATTCTCCTTCAACAGCTGCTTGCCTTCAGGATGGATATTTCTATTATTTTCAGGGGTTCTGACTCTTATTTCAGAGAGAGTATTTCTGGACCAGAAAAACTTTTGGTCAACATTTTTGCTTCATTTTTTGATTGGCTTAACTTGCTTCCTTGTGTCATTGTTCATCATGTGAGTATTCTATTTTATTGTCATTAAGTTGAACTTTCTTTTGCTTAAATTCTTTGTTTTATAAAATTTTATTTCTGTTTTGTTCTTAATAGCTATCGCCGTGAGAGATCCTTTATCAACAAAATTATTCGTTTCCGTCAACATTCCGATTGACAAGCATTTCCCTGGGGAGCTGAACATTATAGTAAAGTCTTTTTTATCTGATTGGATATGGCAACGGGAAATGCTTGTCGATCCAGCCACAAGTTCCCGTTCGATTTGAATCAGTTGTGAAGTTGTAGGAAAGCCAAAGAGGATAATATCTCGAACATATCCATGACAGGAGAAGGACAAATGAATACCGCCGAGCTTCGGTAATCTCTCAGAAATAACTCAGCAAGATAATTACTGATCAGTAGTCTATGAATGCTAATTTATCTTCACTATGCTCTCAAGTTATCTGATATCTTGACATAAGTACATTATATCCTCTATCAGTTTTCTCATCTGAACTCCATTTTTATGACAATTTGATTCAGATATTTCCTTTCTGAAGAGATCTGATTTCTGATATTTGCATGCAATCCCCTTTTTTTGGTCTACTACATCAAGCAATTATACATAGAAATATGCAAACTTCATGAATTAATATTATTACCTGAATCATTTTTTATAAATGAGATCAGTTGATTTCAGACTAAACTTGGTCAAAGTTTGAATGATTAGGAGTATTTGCTCGTCATGTGCCAAGGTACGTTAATATTTTGTATTCCAAGTATAATGATGGTGTTATCTGATATATATGGTGTGATATTAGATATGGCTTTTTAAGCATCATCCAGTATTGATTATTCTGCTGAATTCTTTTATTTCATAAGAGGCCCTGTTTCTTCATTTAGGATCTCTGAACAAAAGTAGTTGCCATGTCCCTTTGAAGAGGCACTGTTAGTAGAAACATAGGAGCGGAAATTAACAAAAGCCAGAGTGAAGGGCACTTTAGAAAGGCACTTTTTTCCCAATATCTTTTCTAAAAGCCTTGCATATGACTAATTATCCAATGGAGTACTTTCTATGCTCTTCCAACCATTAACTAGTCATAGTGGTTGACAACTGAAAAACAAAACTTCTTCCAATCTGCTGGTTTCCCCCTGATTTCTTCTACTTTCAACTGTGTTCTTCACACTGTCATGTCACAAGGATTTCCTATTAGTTTCTGCACTTCCATCTGCAAGTGAAAATGAAAGTTACCCTTGATTATCTTCCTTTAGAATGACACTTGGTTTTAAAAACCATGGCGAAATTCGAAACTACTATACAGTACAATGATATGACATTGTTTATGCTCCTTGGTTAGTTAGATGAACACCTAAAGCAGCGTGTTCCTTCATTTGAATTGTGGGATTCAAGTTCAATTCTTCTTCATGATTGTTATCTCTAATGAAGCAACACGTTGAGTGAAGAGCATGCCATAGGTTTTTTCGACCCGTTGTATCTGCAAGCTGTTTTATATTCTTCGATAAAAGCTCGATTGGTAGATCAAAAAAGATTCAAACAGGAGAAGAGAGGGAAGGAAGGAGATGGGCAAAGGAGAAGAGGTGATGATGGTTCATGGTTTTGTGGGTTGGCCTCCAATTTCAGGTGTGAAGAAATAATAATCGAGAGAGGTAATTATAAGGTTTGAAAGCGTGGAGAGAAAAAGGTAACAAAAAGATGGAAAAGGTGAAATGGAACTTATGATTAAGATGAAGACTTTGGGGGTTTTTCTTTAGCCATTGTATCCAACAAAACTCATCATACAAATGTTCCATGTTCTAAAGCAGAATGATGAGAGTTCTTGAGTCTTGCTTCTTCAGTGCTTGGATTCCTTTCATGGATTTCACTCTGTTTTTATCTTTGCCTTCAAATTGCAGTATCCATGATGATTACCAGAAGCACATCAAGAGCAAAAAAGTTTATTCAAAATTCTCTGTTTATTTTCAAAATATCATAGTGAACTTATTGTCTTTATTACAATAAACCTATGAATCATGGGGCTCAATAATTTTTGTAAATTCTTGCTACTTATAAAATCTTAAATTCAATAGGAAGAGGTTGAAATTATGTCTCGACCAATTTGAGCATAACTCAGTCGATAGGGTATTAATTTTCATCTCAAAAGTTGATTAGTTAGATCTTTCATTCCTAATTATTGAACTCGAAAACTATATGATATTAGTTTAAACATCGGATCGGATGGGTCTAAATCATTTGTTTTTTCATTTTAACACCTTACCCAAACCCTCAAAATGTGGGGTGATACCCATTTTGATTATATTGATGCTTAAAACATGTAATGATTTCATGGGGTCTTTTAATTGCGTAAGGTTTACTAAGTATCTTAAACATTAACGGTAACAGTCCAAGTCTACCGCTAGCATACTGTTTGCTTGTTTTAGCCCATTACATATCGTTGAAATGGGCATGTTAGGAAGAAATTTTTCCGATCTCACAGCCCATCCCACCTGCAACGTGGGATCTTACGTTAACTAAACCTAATGAAAGTTATTTTTTTCTTTTTCCCTTTAATCACATGCATGGATTCATTATTTGCATATACAAGTGGCGCGTGTTCCCCACTCGATTGATGTGGAGAGTGGGGAAGCACGAGCTTGATTGAATACAAATTAAATTGAAGCACAAAATTTGGACACAAAAACATGAAAGTTTCTCAATGCTTACATCACTTCCTCACTTAGCTTCAAATGGGCTCATAATTTGGTCTCCCACTTGACACTAAATGATTAAACAAAAACCCTTAACCCCTAAAATTTCAAATCCTTCCCTAAATTTATAATTTAGTGTTCGAATTTTTTAATTTATAACAAATTGGTTCTTCATTTTGTAGGGCTAAAACGGTAATTTTGAAGGAAGAAGTCAAAGGTTGAGGGTGGGATGGGCAAAAGGAATGATGAAGTGGGTGGGTCCCATAGGTCTGAAAAATGGAAATAATTTGAATGATTCTGTTTGTATTTTAAGGGACCCCATAATCTTCTTTTTCTCTATTAACTTTAATTTTGGGGACTCTCTTGGGATCCCTCTCCTTCCTTCTTTACTCGCCTTTCTCACAAATTACTTTCTTTTTTTTTTTCTTTTTTTTTCCTTAAATTACTATTCCCATTATTTTAAATAATTAATCCAATTTACTAATAATAAATAAATAAATAAATAAATAAATAAGTATTTTGGTTTGATTTGACAAATTGATTAAAGGAAGGAATCATAATTGAAGTGTTCTCATCATTATCTTTTGTTTGTTTTAAGCTAATCTCACTCTCCCAAATCCAAATTAATAATTTTTAATTATACAAAATGTTACAAAAATAATATTAGAGAACAAAACAAAAAGTATTATTTTTAAATTTTTTTTTTTCTCTCGTTAATTTATATCTTTTTTAATGCATTTATTTTTGAACTAATAATTATTTTTATTTAATACATAATTTTTATTTTCAATATAAATTATGAATTGGTTTTATATTTATACACGTCCTTACATGGTTGAAGCATGCAAACTCACCCATGCATGGGGCAGGTACTGATGTTATAAAGGAAAAAAGTAAGGGGCAAAATGGTCATTTTCAAAAGCGAAATTGTGAGAAAATCACGCGTGGCGTGGATTGGTGGGGCCTGAATGCGGTGCCAGGCACGTGGCATAAGGAACCAATTAGAAATTGCCACGTCAAATATGAGGAATATATAAATTGATGAGTACATGGAATGAGTATGATGATATGGATTTCCTTTTTTGTTTTTTTAGGAGCGAAGGGAATGAAGGAGACAAAATGAGATGTGGGCCCCACCATATCTTTTTCTTTTTTAAAAAATAAATAAATAAAGAAAATAACAATTGGGCCCCACCAGCCCATTTCCATGGTCTGGGCCTATGGCATGCTCTCTTCTCCCTTTGAGATTTAAAGTTCTTCTTCTCTCTCTATGGCACCAAAGAGAGAGAGAAGGGCATTTTGGTCATTTTGAATTTAGCATGGGTAACAAGTGTAATTTGGTCATTAACCTACTAGAACAATCTCTCTCTCCCGAATCGTGTTCTCTCAGTAAATAACGATTTAGTCGGTGATATGATGTCTAAATCAGTTGAATTAGATTCAAGTTGACTAGCGTCTTGATAAGTATAAAACTTGTAGTTATATTATCATTGATCACATTGAACTGTTTCACACCATGTGAATAAAGGGCAACGAATCCAAAGGGTACTTTAGGCATTTGAGGAAATAAACATTTCTCTCTTTTCCTCAAACAAGAAGATAAAGAGCGGAAAAAAAGTAGGATTTCTTTTTTAAGGAACAAAGGGAATGAAGGGTATTTTGGTAATTTAAGTGACGAAGTGGACAACATAACTTTGTAGTAGAAATGAAAGAAGGGTAATGATGTCTTTTTCATCATAGGTTTGCTGCTTTATACAGTGTCACCNAAGTCACCGAACTAATCCCAAAATTTAGAGTGGATTAAAAAAAAAAATATATATATAATTATGCATAATTGTAAAAAGATAATTGTAAAAAGATAATTGTAAAAAGATAATGTTGGCATTAATGACAATTTCCATTTTTGAGACATGAGAGAATGTTTTACGTCATTAAACAAATGTGTGTAAAGAAAAAAAAAAAAAAAAAAAAAGTTTGAAATTTCCCTCTCAATTTTGTTCCTTTTGGACCATAACATTTTCCTCTTTGAACCCTTCCTCTAGTTTCTTTTTTATTTTTTAATATATTGATTTTATATTATTTAATTTCTCATTTTAATTAAAAAAAAAATTATAATTGGTTAATTGGTTCACTAATTTAATTAAAAAATAAAATGGTATAATCATTATCATTTTGTAATAGTTAGAGAGAGGAAATTAAAATATTTTAAACAGTAAGTATAGAGTTAAAGAAATACTCCAACATTAAAGAATAATGTATATATCTAACATTTTAATTAAAATACTTATTAGAATTATAAAATATACATAATACAATACAAATAGTGGATATCAAAAAAGTGAAATGGAGCGGCTGAAACGTTGTTGAACACGCGCCCAAATATATATATATATAGACACACATATATAAATCTTTTTTTTTATCTTAATTTCTATAATACTCTTTCCTAATGTCTCATGTATGGTTAAGATTATCTAAACGTTCTTAAATTAAAAAATAAAAAATAATGATTTAAAATTTATACTAGATAATTTATTAGATATAAAATTAAAAGTTTAATGATCTAATTCAAAGTTTCGAGATTTATTCGATAATAAAATAATAAATTAAAAATGAAAAAGATAGAAATCAGAAAGTAAAATGTTATTTAATTAATTTATTAAAAAAAAAAAGAAATGGAGAGATTGGGTTGGAAGGAATAATAGAAGTTGAGTCGGAAAGAGAGAATAAGGAATGAATTGATTTGACAGATTTTTTATATATATATACAAAGATATTACCATATATATCTTTCAATTTATTGTTCTTTCCATTTAATTAATTTATATATATACACACGTATATATATATATATATAATTAGAATTAGAATTAATTTTTCACATTCTCTAATTAAATTAAATAAAAAAAAGGGGAAAAAAGAAAAGATAGTAGAATGGGTGAAAAGAGATGATTGTGTTTGAAGTTTGAAGCCTTATTGTTATGTTAAGCATTAAATTATTCAAGTCAAACTTAGGCAGGGATATTCATGGTTTCATTTAAATCATTTTCTTAATTTTCTTAATTTTCTTAAATTCCAAAAAAGATGGATTTTGGAATTTTTTGTATTTTTTTAAAAAAGAAAAACTAGAACAAATATGGTATATATGGAATTAAAATTTTCTTGAACACAAATTATGAAAAAGCTGCCTCTCATGTCTCGTGTCTAGGGGGCTCGTTTATGATTCTACATGTGTTGCTTTTTTTCTTTTTTTTTCCTCAAAACTCTTTTATGTTCGAATTTTCAAATAAAATAATAACTGGGTTTTTTATTTTTTCAGTTACAAATACTTTATGCTAAAAGAAAAAAGGAATTAATTCCTCTAATTCATACTTATCCTAAAAGTATTAAAGAGATGAACATGAACAACAAGACTTAAACAGTAAGGCTATAATAAACATAATCTAAGAGAGAGAGAAATTAAATTTAAATGTAAATTAAATGCTACCTTTAACTCCACAACTTTGTGTTATAACATTTAATGTTATAACATTTGGGGTCTAGCGTCCTTATTGATAAATTGCGTAATGTCTATTCCTCTTTAAGACCTTGCATTTTCACTAGCACATCGCTCGATATTCACTGTCTTTGGGGCCAATGTCCTCGCAGTGTGGCACACCGCCCCAGTGTCCACTTCCCCCTTGGGGTCCAGCGTCCTCTTTGGCACACTACCTCAGTGTCCACTCCCCTTGGGGCCACGTGTCTTCGCTGGCACACTGCTCAATGTCCACCCTCATTCGAGGCTCAGCATCCTTGCTAGTACCGCCTGATGACCACTCCCCCTCGGAGCTGAGCGTCCTCACTGACACACTGCTCAATGTCCACGTCCGTTTGGAACCCAACGTCCTCGCTGACACATTGCATAGTGTCCACCCCCAAGCCCACCATCTAGTATCTGGTTTTGATACCATTTGTCACTATTATATATTGTTGTGTCTGGTTCTTATACCATTTGTAATAGTTCAACTCCACAGCTATCATATATTGTCCTCTTTTAGATTTTTCTTTCAGGCTTTCAGTATGATAGAAAGAGAAATTTCTACACTCTAAATGTTTCGTTACTCTTCTCGAATGTGGTCTGGTCTCATAAATATATATATACACAACTCTATTGGTGGGATTTATTAAAAAAAAAAAAAAAAATCAATTGCAAAGTTCTTAGAACAAACATGAAGAGTCAAAGTGGAAGCTTTAAAAGAGAAAAAAGGAAAGAAAATAGGAAATGGAAGAGGTAACAAATTTGAAAAGAAATGGGTGGGTGGTGGGGTGGTGGTGGTGTAGGAATGGTGGGAAATTGAGACGACTTTCTCGGATCCTGTGAGACACAGTGTGTGTGTGTACTGTTGTTCTTCATATTTATGGGTTTTGATTTGCAACATCATAAAGAACAACAAGGAATGATGAAAAGTGTATGAATAATCAGACAAAGCTAGAATACTGAGAGAAACAAATCAAAGATTTAAACATTAAAGCAACGAACAAGAGAGAGAGAGAGAAAACTGGAGAAGGAAGAAGAATTAAAGAAGAGCAGAGGAGGAGGAGGAAGAAGACGAACCAGTAGTAGCTCTGCTACCTTCCTTCATGTCCACCAACCAAAACCCACCGAACAAAAACCAATCATCACCACCATGAAACCCCCTCTGCTCCAACCACTTCCAAAAAGCGCTTCTCCCCCTGTTCTTCATCATCATCAAACCCCCTCTCTTTATCTTCCCTTCTTCTCACCCAAATCAAGAGTTCTTCACTTCAATTGAAGCAGCCATGAACCCAGATTCTGCTTTCCTGTTCTTTGTTGCTCTGTTTCTTCTTCTGATTATCAACTCTGTTCTTCTTCAGCTTGTTTCTGCAACTCCTACAGCTTTACCATTTCAACTTCTCTCCCTGCTTTCGCTCAAATCCGCCATTAAAGACCCATTTTCGAGCTTCCATGATTGGGACCCCACACCCACCTTCACCAAATCTGGTTTTCAAGACCCGATTTGGTGTTCCTGGTCGGGAGTTGAATGCCATCCAAACTCACCTGAAATCACTTCCTTGGATTTGTCTCGCCGTAATCTCTCCGGCTATATTCCCTCTGAAATTAAGTACTTGACCAGCTTGATCCACTTGAATTTGAGTGGCAATAGCTTTCTTGGGCCGTTCCCCACCGCCATTTTCGACCTCTCCCACCTCAGAACTCTTGATATCAGTCATAACAATTTCACCTCCATTTTCCCACCTGGGATTTCCAAGCTTAAGTTCTTGAACGTCTTCAACGCCTACAGCAACAACTTCACTGGTCCATTACCACTAGACCTCGCTCATCTCCACTTTCTCGAACGGCTCAACCTCGGCGGGAGCTACTTCAATGGCCGTATTCCGGGGAGCTATGGCGGTTTTTCACGGTTGAAATATTTGCATTTAGCTGGAAATATTCTCGAAGGACAAATTCCAGAACAGCTCGCGTACTTAACCCAAATTGAGAGAATGGAAATCGGTTACAATACCTTCTCCGGCGGGATTCCGTCGGAATTTCCTCTGTTGTTGAATCTGAAGTATTTGGATATCGCCGGAGCGAACCTCTCCGGGACTCTGCCATGGGACATTGGGAACATGACGAAGCTTCAAAATCTTCTTCTCTTCAAGAATCGAATCACTGGCGAAATTCCTCAAAGTTTAGGGAAACTAGAAGCGCTCGAGGAGCTTGATTTGTCTGAGAATCAACTCACCGGAGCGATTCCGTCGGATTTGTACAATATGAAGGAATTGACGGAGTTGAGTTTGATGGGGAACGATCTGAGTGGGGAAATTCCAGAAGCACTTGGCGATCTTCCAAATCTCGCTAGTGTGCAATTATGGAACAATTCGCTCACGGGGCCACTCCCTCAAAAACTCGGCTCCAACGATAAGTTACTTCAAGTTGATGTATCGTCGAATATGCTCACTGGTCCGATTCCCCCGAACCTCTGCCATGGTAATAAGCTCTTCAAGCTCATTCTGTTTTCCAACAAATTGGAGCACGAACTTCCCGCCTCTTTAGCTAACTGCACATCCCTCACTCGCTTTCGAATCCAAAATAACCGCCTCAACGGTTCGATTCCTTACGGTTTCGGGCTGCTGGAGAATTTAACGTTCGCCGATTTCAGCAACAATAACTTCTCGGGAGAGATTCCGGCGGATTTTGGTAATGCGGTTAGGCTACAGTATCTGAACATTTCACAGAACGCCTTCGGAGCTTCCTTGCCGGAGAATATCTGGAACTCAACGAGATTAGAGATTTTCTCAGCGAGTTCTTCAGAAATCGTCGGCGACATCCCCGATTTCATCGGCTGTAGATCGATCTACAAGATCGAACTCCAGGAGAACAACTTAAACAGCAGTATTCCATGGACAATCGGCCACTGCGAGAAATTACTCACACTGAATTTGAGCTTGAATTCCTTAACCGGAATTATTCCATGGGAGATTTCAACGCTGCCGTCGATCACCGCCATTGATCTCTCTCGTAACCTCCTCACAGGTACAATTCCTTCAAATTTCCAAAACTGTAGCACAATCGAAAGCTTCAATGTGTCGTACAACATGCTCACCGGCCCTATTCCATCGACCGGAACAATCTTTCCGGGATTACACCCGTCGTCGTTCATCGGCAACGACGGACTCTGCGGCGAGATTCTGGCAAAACCATGCGCCGCCGACACGTTAACCGCCGGCGCGATAGAGGTTCGGCAGCAGCAACCGCGGCGTACGGCAGGAGCAATAGTGTGGATAATGGCGGTGGCATTTGGAATTGGACTGTTCGTATTGGTGGCCGGAACACGGTGTTTCCAGGCGAAATACAACCGTCGATTCGGTGGTGGCGACGAGGAAATCGGACCGTGGAAATTAACCGCCTTTCAACGGTTGAACTTCACGGCGGAGGACGTGTTAGAATGTATGGCAATGACGGATAAGATACTGGGAATGGGGTCCACAGGAACCGTCTACAAAGCAGAGATGCCAGGTGGCGAGATCATAGCGGTGAAGAAACTATGGGGGAAGTACAAAGAGAACATCCGACGGCGTAGAGGGGTTCTGGCGGAAGTGGATGTACTTGGGAACGTGCGGCACAGAAACATAGTGAGATTATTAGGCTGCTGCAGCAACAGGGAGTGCACGATGCTGCTCTACGAGTATATGCCCAATGGTAATTTGGACGATTTACTGCACGGTAAAAACAAGGGTGAAAACTTTTGCGCCGATTGGATGACTAGGTATAAAATCGCACTGGGTGTGGCACAGGGTATTTGTTATCTTCACCATGACTGTGATCCCGTCATCGTTCACCGCGATCTCAAGCCCAGCAATATCTTATTGGACGGCGAGATGGAGGCCAGAGTGGCTGATTTCGGCGTCGCTAAGTTGATCCAGACCGATGAATCCATGTCTGTGATCGCTGGATCGTACGGCTACATTGCACCAGGTTCTTACCATTCCGTCTCCCCATATTTGTTCCCTTCGAGTTTCAGTGATTTTGATGTTTGTGTGTTCTTGACAGAATATGCGTATACGCTCCAAGTGGACGAAAAGAGCGATATCTACAGCTATGGAGTTGTGTTGATGGAGATATTGAGTGGAAAGAGATCCGTGGAGTCGGAATTTGGCGATGGGAACAGCATTGTGGATTGGGTGAGATCCAAGGTTAAGATCAAGGATGGAATCAATCAAATCTTGGACAGCAATGGCGGTGCATCTTGTGCGTCTGTTAAAGAAGAAATGGTTCAAATGCTTCGGATTTCATTGCTTTGTACTAGTCGTAACCCTGCAGATCGGCCATCAATGCGCGACGTTGTTTTGATGCTACAGGAAGCCAAACCCAAGAGAAAATTGCCTGGGAATGTTGTAGCTGAATGTTAATATCATCTTCTTCTTCTTTTTCTTTTCTTTTTTTTGGTTAATTTCAATTGGTGGGGGATTGGTATAGGAGAAGCTTTTTTTTGTTCTTCTAATCTCAAATTTAGGTTCTATTGGAATTTCCAAGTGTTCTTCTCTGTAAGTGTTCTTCTCTCATTTTGCCTTTCTGTGCTTGTGAATTGAAGGCTGTTTCTATGTGATGAACATTGTGCATTATATATACTTATCTTCTAAGATTCTTAGGAATTTTATCAGATCAGAGCACATAATCAGTGTTTATTGTCGTGAGAAATTTTCTCGAAATCAACAAATCTTTGTATAAAGTCTTGTTTAATCAAAACTCAGGTCTCGTTTACATATTAGGAATCAAAGTGGGTTACAGATTAAGCTTTGCCAATGCTTCTTTAGATTGTTCATTGCTGTTGTTTTTCGTTTTGAATTTGTTGTTTGGTGTTTGCAGGTGGTAAAGAGTGCTATACTGACTGCCTTATGTGTTGCATTCGGCTGTCGGTTTCAAGGAACCCAAAGAGCATCGACGTTGAAGGATTTTATTAAAACTGGTTCAGGTTTCTGGAATGGATTATGCACAGGAAGATGATTGTTCTTGGAATGGAACGGATATTAGGGGAAACCAGACATGTTGTCAACGAATTTACCGTCCGTCTCTATTAGCCGCTCGGGCATCGATCCGGAAGGAATCAATTCCAAGCTTATTGATAATCCATGATCAACTTCCTTTCGTAGTACCCTACCCCTAAAGGAAGTCGAATCCCCACTGTCTCCTTGAAAAAGAGATGTTGTGAACCACTTGGCAATGGGGGCATACTTGCCCAAAAGTTTAGGGACTAAATGTAACCATCTAAACCAAGGAGAAATTGTCTTCCTTGTGCTTTCTCGACTCCAGCTAGGGAGAGGTTTCGTTCTCCTCTCCAACCGACGTGAGATTTCACAATCCACCCCCTTCAAGGCCCAACGTCCTCGCTGACTGATAAGATAAGGAACCACTACAACATTGTTGATCGAATATCTTAAGACAACAACATTGTTTGAGATTTGAATCACTCCACAAGCAATATTGTTTATGTCTTGCTTGAATGATTCTTGTTGATCAAATATCTCAAACACTTGTTTGAGATTCGAATCACTCAACAAGCAAGATTGATTATGTCGAGCTTGAATGATTCTATATGAAACCTAAACTACATAGAATTGTAAAGAAACTTAGTCATTGGCTAAAGAAGAGCACAAATGTTTCTTTTACCACATTTTCCAAGTATATTACATGACTTTATATAGCCTCAAAATGGTAGCCATTCCAAGAATGGTAACATTCATACTTAATAAAAAGTCCTAAAAACTCTAAATTGTAACCCACCAAAATTTATAACAATCAAACTTCACTCTTCTTCAATGTGACATGCATTGAAATATTTTTTGATAATTTTGGCAACTTTTTCTTCACATCGTCATTGAAGTATATTGTATGATTGACGTTTTTTGGTTCATATCACTGGCAATCATTCCCCTCTTCAGCCGATAATGTTCTCCCCTTCAATTAATGTGAGATCTTACAATCCACCCCCTTCGAGGCCTAACAAGATGCCAACATTCATTTCTCTCTTCAATCGACGTGAGAACTCACACTAAACTTGTAATTTAAAGTTAAAAGAAGTAATATCATCGTTTATGAGACAGTGATAATGAGTTCTCATCCTCAACGTTGGAGGAGGTAAGTGACTTCGTAAAGCTTTCTCTCTAGGTTTTTATTACTTGCTTGCAGTCTTATCCCCGTAATCGAGTTTGAAATCATAAAATTACTTTACAAAACTAATTATTAAAATCTAATATTTATAAATATAAATCAATTCATTAGTGGGTAATTAATCATTTTCAATTATAATAATATTCATGAAACTTGAAAATTTGTAGTCTTCCCCCCTTCACTTTCAATGATGGGTCCCAAATCATTGAAAATAATATTTGAATTTAACGGCTACTTAACGGTAATGAGTCAATTGGCTCCAATTCACAAACCAATTCTTCATTTTTAACTATAATCTTTTAAATACTTTTATTTTGATAATATTTTTTTTCAGAAATATAAATTTAATCGGACATTTTAATAAAAAATGATATTTCTTTATCTCGAACCCCATACCCTTTGGAACTTTCTATTTGATTGTATTGAAAGGCCCGATCAATTGAGATTTCCTTATTGAGTTAGATCATTTCGAGACAGGTGGATTATTTATGATGAAGAGAATGATTCGGAGTTTTTGATTTTGTGTGAAAATGAGATCTGGAAAATCAAATATTTTTGAGATTGAAAAGTGTGATAAATAATTAAATTCCATTTACAAACATGGAATCTTCAAAATTATTAAATGGTTAGATCTTAGCTACCTACCTTAAAGGTTAAAAAAGAAAAAAAAATTAAAAAAAATTGGATATTTTTAAGAACTCATGAAAATCCAGAAATGGGAAATGAGAACAAAAAAAAAAAAGCAAAATTTAAATGATACAGAAAATATTAAAAATTGAAAATTACGGACCCTACAAAGTCCCTTTGCCCGTTGGCTACAGAGACAAGAAGCTTAGTGACTGAAAGCGATTCAAATTTGAGGAACTAAAATCTGCAGATTTCGAGATGTGTAATAAGAATGTGAAGTGTCTGATGAATTTGAGGAACTCAAATCGGCAGATTTCGAGCTGTGATTGGTGAATCAATGCGGTAGAAAAGGACGAAATCTTGAAGAGGATACAGACAGGGAATACCGACATGGGATTTCATCATCAACGAGCTCAATCGGTGTTACTTGAATCTGAAAGACGGAGCTCCATTTCCTCTGTTCCAAGTTCTCAAACGAACCCTAACTCTCCGGTGAAGAAGAAGAGGAATCCACGATGGTCTGATGTGTGGCTGAAGAACACGAAGTCTCTCGAGCATGTTATTGTTGCTATGCAACTCCAATCCTTGTCTAAAAACCCTCACATTCCTACCCCTAACTCCAAAACCAAACCTCTTATCGCTAATTTCTGCAAGATCGACCGTACGCTGCTTCTCTCCGACGAGATTCTTCTCAGGATCCTCTCGAAGCTACCGGATTCTCAGCGGAACTCCAACTTCCTTGTCTGCAAACGGTGGCTGAATCTACAGGGCCGTCTTGTACGGTCGCTTAGAGTCATGGATTTGAATTTTCTCTTATCAGGTAGGTTGATTTTGAGGTTTCCGAATCTTAACCGCGTGGATTTAGTCTCTGGATCTTTGTTATCCACCAGAAATTCTGGTATCTTGTTGAGTAATAGGATTGTTTCTATACACGTTGATTCCTGGTTTTTGCCTATTCCGGGTGTTGGCGAGGAGAACATCCTTGACAACATGGTGATTGATAGAGGGCTGAAGACATTGGCCTGTGCCTGTCCAAATTTGCGCAAATTAGCGTTTATTGGTGGGAGTGAGTTGGGATTGTTGAGTGTGGCTGAAGAATGTGAAACTTTGCAAGAACTTGAACTGCACAAGTGTAATGATAATCTGCTGAGAGGAATTGCAGCTTGTGAGAATTTGCAAATACTGAAGTTATTTGGGAACGTTGATGGTCTTTATAGCTCAGTAGTCACTGATATTGGGTTGACTATTTTGGCTCAAGGTTGTAAACGACTGGTGAAGCTTGAGCTTAATGGTTGTGAGGGAAGTTTTGATAGCATTAAGGCTATTGGACAGTGCTGCCAAATGTTAGAGGAGCTGACACTCTGTGATCACAGGATGGACAATGGATGGTTGGCTGGGCTGTCGTATTGTGAGAATTTAAAGACTCTGAGAATCATGTCATGTAGGAAGATCGATCCGAATCCCGGACCCGACGAATATTTGAGTCCCTGCCTTGCTCTTGAGCGGTTATATTTGCAGAATTGTCAACTAGGAGATAAAAAGAGTGGTAGAGCATTGTTTATTACCTGTGGGGCTGCGAGGGAGATTTTCATCAGTGATTGCTGGGGATTGGTTGATGATATATTTAGCTTTGCAAGTCACTGCTGGTAAATAATCTCTCCTTTTACTCTTATCATAACTACTATTCCAAAGATTCTGTGGCTTTTAATGAATTTCAATGTTCAAATTGGTTCAAAACTGAATGGGAAGCTGCAACTTTGTTGTTTTATATTACTGCCATCCTAAGCAGAGGTCTCTTTACTGGTTTATATTATTTTAGGTAGAACAATGCTTCAATGGAGGCTGTAGGTTTTGCTGGTCTAGTTTCCTGAACTTTTGCAGAACCTCTTATGTTCTTGGTGAGGATAACTTATTTGGTGAGATGCCTCTTCTGTTCTTGATGTGGAGGGAAAAGTATCTCGAATTTGTATCTAATGATTATTACCGGGCATACCGATTATTGATCCTTGTTTTTGGGATCGGTTAGTTTAAATCAGTGATCAAAGCTCCAGGATTTGAGTAAAAGTTTGAATATCATATAGAATCCATATTCTTAGTATCTAAGTCCTTGATCTCGAAGAAATTAAGAACTGTTCATCCTGTTTGTATTGGTGTTTAATTTATGGTTACTTTCTTTACAGGAGGGTGAAGTTCCTTTCTCTCGAAGGATGTTCACAGCTAACAACAGAAGGTTTGGAATCTGTAATTCTTGAATGGAAGGAGCTTCAAAGTCTTCGAGTTGTATCGTGTAAGAACATAAAAGAGAGCAGCATTTCTCCTGCGCTCTCTACCCTGTTTTCAACATTCAAGGATTTGATATGGAGGCCAGATACCAAATCCCTTCTGCCTTCAAGCCTCATTGGCGGCACCCACATGGGAAAGAAAGGTCGTAGGTTTTTCAAAAAGACATGGGACATGAAAGTTCTACCCGGTGTTCATAATCACACAAGCGCACGACAGACATGAAAACCTCGAAATGAAATCTCTCTGAAGACGTCGTCACACTGTAATTGTCTTCTTGATCGTTCTCGTGGTTAACTAGACGTTGACAGCACCAGAGATGACGATGCCAAGAATGTTACTGCAGAATATCGACCTCGGCATCGATGAATTTGCTCGTATGTCTCGAGGAAGTTAAGTCATCTTCTACTAAAAAACACTGTATATTAGAATTGTACTAGTTTAGTTTGGTTTAGTAATTACTGTTCTTAGTATCTGTAAAGGAATATCATGATTTCCACCATTATTAAGCTTAATAGAATTACTGGCATAGCTGTGGATTAGTACAGTTTCTGAATGTTTTATTTGATCCTAATATTTGACTTCGTAGTTTGTAGTTTGTTCTTGTTCTCGTTGAGTTGTGTTTACATCGACTTATCCTATTTCACGTCTTATTGAATAAATGTTTGAGTCGAAAATATTTTTTTATTTTTGAAAAATGAAAAAATATTCTAGGACTGATTCTTATATAAGTTATATTTTATTTTAGAATTGCTGTTACGTTAAATTTTGACCATGCCAATCATTTCCAACTAATCCAACTTTTTAACAAAATTTAGATTAAAAAAAGACCTAAACCCATTTCTAGTTGAAACCTTAATTTCTCCCTTCCACTTAAAGAAAGGCATCAATCAATCTTATCGTTTTCGTTGATATAAGTCATAAAAATTTGTGGGTTTTCAAAAATGTCAGTCGAATTCGAATACCCATTAGGAAAAATTTGTCATTTTCATTCTGGAAATTACTGATTCTGTTCCACCGTCGTTTGAGGCTGAGAAACCAAGTTCTGTTTCTATCCTCTTCCCTTTCTTCAATCCTTGGCCACAGCCAAACCCTAGCTTTTTGTTTCCCAGTGAAGAAGAAGAACGAATAGGGTTCTTCCACGAGCACGTCATTGTCTCAATGCGACTCCATTCTATGTCCAGTGATTCTCCCATTTCTTCTCCCGACTCCCAACCCGAATCCCCCGTTTCTGATTTGATTGATCTCACCTTGCTGCTTTCCGACGAGCTTCTTCTTCGTGTTCTCTCCAAATTTCCCGATTGCGAGCGAAACTTGAATTTCCTTGTCTGCAAGCGTTGGCTTAACCTGCAGGGTCGTCTCGTACGGTCTCTAAGGGTTACGGATTTCGATTTTCTTCTGTCGGGTAGGTTGGTTTTGAGGTTTCCTAATCTTAATCAAGTGGATTTGGTTTCTGGGTGTTGGGTTTCGTCTAGGAATTCGAGTATTTTAATGAGCCATGGGGTTCTTTCCATGCATATTGATCCTTGGTTGTTGCTCTATTCGAATGTGGGTGAGAAGATTGTATTGGAAAGTGTTTTGATTGATAGAGGGCTGAAGGTTTTGGCGAATGGCTGCCCGAACTTGAGGAAATTGAGTCTTGTTGGTGGTAGTGAATTTGGGTTGTTGAATGTGGCTAAGGAATGTGAACTCTTGCAAGAACTTGAGCTGCACAAGTGCAGTGATTGCATGCTCCAAGGAATTGCTGCGTTTGAGAATCTTCAAATACTGAAGCTAGTTGGCAATGTTGATGGGTTCTTTAGTTCGGCGGTGACGGATATTGGGCTGACTATGGTCGCTCGAGGATGTCGACGATTGGTGAAGCTCGAGCTTAGTGGGTGCGAGGGGAGCTTTGATGGGATTAAGGCGATTGGGCAGTGCTGCCCAATGTTGGAGGAGTTGACACTCTGTGATCATAGGATGGATGATGGATGGTTGGGTGGGCTTCAATATTGTGAGAATTTGAAGACTTTGAAGATCATATCATGCAAGAGGATTGATGCTAATCCTGGTCCAGATGAGTATTTGAGCTCCTGTCCTGCTCTTGAGCGGCTCCATTTGCAGAATTCTCAATTGCGGGATTCAGAAAGTGTAAGGGCTTTGTTTATGACATGTGGGGCTGCGAGGGAGATTTTCATCCGGGACTGCTGGGGATTGGACGATGACATGTTCGGCTTTGCGAATAACTGTTGGTAAGGGTTCTTTATGCTCATCGAGCATTCGTTAACTGTAAATACTGTTAACCTCTTGAAGTAAATAGTAGATATTGCATTGTGGGATGACATTAATTTCTTTATTGCTGTATGATGCATGCTAAGAAGAGGTTGCTAGCTGTTGCTCTGTTTACTTTATTTGTGAGATACCACATCGTTGAGGAGGAGAATGAAGCATTCTTTATACGGGTGTAGAAACTTCTCCCTAAAAGGCATTTTAAAAACCTTGAGGGGAATCTCGAAAAGGAAAGTCCAAAGAGGACAATATTTGCTAGCGGTGAGCTTGAGTTGTTACAAATAGTATCAGAGCCAGACACTGAACGATGTGCCAGCGAGGAGGCTGAGCCTCGAAAGGGGGTGGACATGAGATGGAGTGCTAGTAAGGATGCTAGGCCCAAAAGGGGGGGGAGTGGATTGGAGGGTCTCATATCGATTGGATAAGGGAACAAGTGTTAGCGAGGACATTAGGCCTCGAAGAGGGGTGGATTGTGAGATCCCATATCGATTGGGGAGGAGAACGAAACATTCTTTATGAGGGTGTGGAAACCTCTCCCTAAGTTTTAAAAACCTTGAGGGGAAACTTGAAAGGGAAAGCCCAAAGAGAACAATATCTGCTAGTAGTGGGCTAGAGCGGTTACATTATTACTATTCTCGATATACTTTCTTGTTATCATTTTATTAGGTGTTTCTGTGGTTGAGGCTTAGATACTTGGCCATTTTCAGTGCTTTCCAGCATTAGCACCAAATCATTTGAGAGTTCAATAATTTATTGATTTCATGAACTAGGAAGAGCAATAATTTTTGTTGTTGAATGGGTGGTGTATGTGAGTATCTCAGTCCAATCCATGGCTACATATTTTTGTCATTTGTTTATCATGGTGTCTTTTCTGTCAAGTTCTGAATTCTTGGGTCCATAAGAATTGAATAATATTCTTCTCCGTTCGTTTCAGTGGCCACCGAAATGTAATCGGTGAGTATAAACAGAAATTTTCATGGAAATATAGGCTGGATTCTGAGTTCGGATGACCTCTTAACCTTTTAGACATTGGTTAGGGGTCATTTCTGTAACAGTCCAAGCCCACCGCTAGTAGATATTGTCTTCTTTGGGCTTTCCCTTCTGGGCTTCCCCTCAAAGTTAAAACGCCTTTGCTAGAGAAAGATTTCTATATTCTTATAAGGAATGTTTTGTTCTCTTCTTCAAATAATGTGGGATCTCACAATCCGGTGGCACACTGTCACACTGTCCGCTAGTAGATATTGTCTTCTTGGGGGCTAGCGTTCTCACTGGCACACTGTCCGGTGACTGACTCTATCTCATTTGTAACCGCCCAAGCCCACCGACAGCAGATATTGTCCTCTTTGGGCTTTCCCTTAAGGTTTTAAAACGTGTCTGCTGGGGAGAGGTTTCTACACCCTTCTAAAGAGTTCCGTTCCCCTCTCCATCCAATGTGAGATCTCACAATTTCTAACTATACCCAAACTTAGAAAATACATGAAAGCAACAAAGATAATTATTGCAATATCAGTGAATAAATTGCAGTATCAATAGCCTTCAAGAGGGCTATGTCTCTCCCACAACGAATCATGTACCGTTTTACCAGAATGATCCCTCCTAAGAACTCGACTCCTAACTAAGTCACCCCTTTATAACCTGGTACACAACCTGGGACCTGGTTCCGATTGGCCACTCGAGTGGCTTCTCTCTGATTAAGCTGGAAAAATGACTTTTGACCCACCAGACCACATATACAGCCCTTAAAGCTGAACATACCAAGAATATGCTAGAAATTTTGAATGATTTACTCTGGTAGCTCAATTGTAATCAAGCATTTTGATTGAAGCTATATCTGATTTGTGGGTACTTTGTGTTTGCACAGGAGGGTGAAGATGCTTTTGCTTGAAGGATGTTCGGTGTTAACAACAGAAGGCTTGGAGTCGGTAGTTCTTCAGTGGAAGGAGCTTCAAAGCCTCGAAGTAGAGTCATGTAAGAACATAAAAGATAGCTGCATTTCTCCTGCTCTTTCTGAAGTCTTCTCTGTTCTTAAGAATTTAAAATGGAGGCCTGATACCAAATCACTTCTATCATCGAGTCTGGTCGAGACTTGTATGGGAAAGAAAGGTGGGAGGTTTTTCTAGCAAACACGAAAACGTAATAGCTGCTGTTAATCGTTAGCTCAAACATACTTAGCGTAGTCGTTTATAGTCGAGCTAGGTGGTTAGAATAGATGTTCAATATAGGAAAATACGTTTACGTTTTAGTTTCCAGGATCACTTAGAAGGAAGCAACACAGGATGTTTTCTTAGAAACTAACCCGACCCAGTTCACCTATTTGCTGGAACTGTGATTTTGTTGGAGCATAGTAGCTTAGTTTAGCTACATCATTGTATGATTTAGCAATGCTATATGCCTATTATTCTTCTTGGGATTAGTTGAACTGTAAAGATTTGTTCTTCTAGTATAAAATGCACCAATGCAATGATTGATCCTTTGCTATGAGACCTTGTTAATGCAATGATTGATCCTCTGCTATGAGACCTTGTTAGCTGTTTTATAAATGATGTGCATGTGAGATCTCGGGAATGAAACATTTCTTGTAAGGGTGTAGAAACATCTTTCTAGCAGACGTTTTAAAGTCGTGAGGCTTGCGGCGATATGTAACGGGCCAAAACGGACAATATATACTAGTAGTGGGCTTGAAATATTACAAATGGTATTAGAGCTAGACACTGGGCGGTGTGCCAGTGAGGATGTTGAGCCCTTAGGGGGTGGATTGTGAGATCTCACATCGGTTGGAGAGGAAGACGAAACATTCTTTGTGAGGGTGTGAAAACCTCTTCTTAGCAAACATGTTTTAAAACCATGAGGCTGATGGTGCTAGGGCCAAAGCGGACAATATTTGTTAGTGGTGAGTTTGGGCTGTTGCAAATGATATCAGACCCAGACATCGGGCGGTGTACCAGTGAGGATGCTAGGTCCCTAAGAGGGATGGATTGTGAGATCCCACATCGGTAAGAGATAGGAACGAAACATTTCTTATAAGAATGTGAAAATCTCTTCTTAGCAAACACGTTTTAAAATCGTGAGGCTGATGACAATACGTAATGGACGAAAGCGGACAATATCTACCAGCGGTAGATTTGGGCTGTTACAAGTGGTGTTAGAGGCGGTGTGCCAGCGAGAATGCTGGCCCTCAAGGGAGTGGATTGTGAGGTTAAAATCGTGAAGCTGACGACGATACTTAACGGGTCGAAGTGAATAATATCTGCTAACGTTGTTTCGGAGCATAATTAAGATAATATTCTCAAAATTAAGTGGATAATTTATAAATGACATGTGAGTTTGTGAGGCTCCAAGAAAGGGAACATGATCAAACACGGCTATTAATTGCTTGCTTAAATGATGTTTGTTTTGTCTGGCAGGCATTCAGTTTAATGGTGCGTTCTTGTGCTTAATGATACTATTAATCTTACTTAGCTTAGCTTAATCATTTGGCTGGCCAGCATGTTCCCAACAGGGTTCTAATATATTTAATTATATCTTAAATTTTCAACCACCGCCTCCATGTGTTTTAATTTATAATACCAAAGATACATACACTCATAGATTAGGGGTTTCTGTAATCTAATTTCTTTAATCATATTTTTAAAACTAGATTAGCGTGAAACCATTCAAAACATGTGGAGAAAAGGTGTTTACTCCATACTAACCGTTGGATGTAGATTAAAAAAAATCAAGTGATTCTCTTTAAATGATGCGTTGCTGACACGATAGCCGTGTGATCTGTTGAGTTATCATGAATCATTAAAACAACGGGCAGAGTTAGCGTCGATCTTTTATCTAATAAATACATCTCTTTCAAACAAACTATAACTGATTTAATAATTCATTCACAGTTTCACTATTTGAATTAATTCATATTTATACATGCATGGTTTAATCTTTGAGACAAGTATATGACTATTGACAGGATCAACCAAGTAGCATTCTGACACAACGTTGCAGTCCACTTGCTATCACATTTCGCCGTCTCTTCCAATGAGAAAGTGTCAATCGTGTAGTAAGGTTTTACCATGAAACAAACAACTTCATGGATCTTTAAACACAATGTTGAAAGTTTCGAGACACGTATTTAAAGTTTAACGACCCATAAAAAGCATAAAGAAAGACCCGAATGGTTAGTTTTGAGATCATTTTTTCTTCAACAACAAGATCCTCTAGATATATATGTATGCATTAAGTGACAAAAACAGCTCAAAATCTAAGATAGTTGTGGATTTGTTTTTCTTATTCTAAAGGGGAGGTCTAAGGCTTCGCTATAATTAAGGTTAAGCAATGGCGTTTACTTTCATTTGTTCGTTGACTTGAGTGGAAGTCAAACACAATTGAAAATGGAAGTCAACTCAAAAAATTTAATATCTTGCAAGCCTACTAATTTTTAATTCAACCCTAGCACACAATTTTCTCAATATAAATAAATGTTGATATTAATGTATCTTAAATGATATGAGTGGATTTTTGGAGCTATTTTTTTTAAATATATAAAAATCAAATTCTCTTTATGCTTTTATTTTCAAAACTATTTTTAAGAATGGTTTTGGATAATATATATGCATGGAGATATGTTTTGTTTATTACATATTTGAATTATCTACCAGTTGTTGATTTAGGAGAAAGCGCTATAATAGTTTTGGAAAAACATTATTATAGTTTATGCAAAGTTGCTCTCCTAGCTTTCGTTTCTCACTGTTAATGTTGGCCCAACAGAGTATTTTCATCGTTTATGCATTTCATCGCTCCACTGTAAATTTTCTCTGCCCCTACCATATTCTACTGCCTGTCCAAAGTTGAGCCCTGACACAGGGACGTTGTTGAAGCTTTCCACTACTTTTTAGCTAGCTAAAAAAGATTAAACAAGTTTATAACTCGAAATATCAGACACAAATTATAATTCAATCTATATTGTCAACCGAATAAATGATTATTAATAAAACGAGAGAGAGAAAGAGAGACGGGTAGGAAGATGATGGGGTTGGGGCTCTATTCTTCTAGGTTTACCCAATTAAATGTTTCACTATTAAATATAACCAACTTGTTGACTTGTTTCTAAGAAAATTCCATGACACCTAGGAGAGAAATAAAGAACACAAAACCAAATAATCCTGTCCCTTGGATGACAAGATCAAGGGCCAATCCAACGGTGTCCCACAAAACATGGAAAATAGATCCCACAAATTAGGCACTAAATTTTCAGACACAAACATCAATGATTCATTCATCATAAGCTGTAATGTCCTGTTAGGAGACAGTTAACAACGTTGACTTCATCGCCCTCTCTCCTATATAAACACATCTTCTAACCTAATCTCTCTCCAAATTATCATCACATAATTTAGAGAGAGAAAGAGAAGAACACGATGGAAAATCAAGTGAGATTGAATTGTGGCCTAAATCTTCCCCATTTTGGTTTTGGCACTTTTTCTTATCAAGCTCACTCAAAAACCATAGAATCAGCTGTTCATATGGCCATCAAAGTACATATGATAATCTCTTTTTCTCTTCATTTTTGTACCTTTTTCCATTGTTTCTTACCTTATTTTTCTTTGATTTTCCAGATGGGTCATAGGCATTTTGATACAGCAACTATCTATGGATCTGAGGGGGCTGTTGGCAAAGCCATTTGTGATGAAATTTTGAACCAAAATGTGGGGAGAGAAGACATTTTTATCACTACAAAAGTATGGGGAAACGACCATCATGATCCTGTTTCAGCATTAAAACAGTCACTAAGGTATTGTATTACATAATTACAAGGCTAAAGCTTCGATTTTTGTCGAACCCACGTCAAAATTCGATAGATTAAAGCTTATACAATCACGTTATAGTAATGGGTTTTGTTTTAAAACGCTAAATTCTCGTTGAATTTTGAATTTTGTGTTTGGTTTTGGTGTTTATAGGAACATGGGATTGGAGTATATTGATATGTATTTGGTGCATTGGCCATTAAAGCTGAAGCCTTGGGCATGTTATCCAGTTCCCAAGGAAAGTGATTTTGAGGAAGCATTGGATATCGAAAGCACTTGGAAGGGAATGGAAAAGTGCCAAGAATTGGGTCTGTGTAGGTGCATTGGTGTGAGCAATTTCTCCACCAAAAAACTTGAATCCCTTTTAGAATTTGCTTCCATTCCTCCAGCTGTTAACCAGGTTTCTCTCTCTTTAACTTCTATTAATGTTATTAATTGGTCTGTTTTTTGGATTTTTGTTCTTGAATTAACATGATGTTTAGAATATTGAAAGTCAATCTAGTGGGGTTTTAATGTTGATGAATAATCACCTAAGTTTAAGAGCTAGCGAGGATAATAAAAGCTTAGGAGTGTCCAACGGTTGTTTCCAATTTCACTCTATTAAATGTCTTATATATTTGTGAGCTTTCACATCGGTTGGAGAGGAGAACGAAACATCCCTTACAAGGGTGTGAAAACCTCTCTCTAGTAGACGAGTTTTAAAACTGTGAGGTTGATGATGATACATAACAGGCCAAAGTGGATAATATCTGCTAACAGTGTGTTTGAGCTGTTATAAATGGTATCAGAGCCAGACACTAGAGTGTGTCACGGAGAACGTTGGGACTCCAAAAGGGATTGATTATGAGATCCTACATCGATTGGAGAGGGGATTAGAGCCTTCCTTACAAGGGTGTGGAAACCTCTCCCTAGTAGACATGTTTTAAAATCGTGAGGCTGATAGTAATACCTAACATACTAAAACGAATAATATCCGTTAGGGTTGACTATAACAAGAAAACAAGTTTGATGTCATTTAATTTATTAGAAAGCAAAGACTAAAAATAGAATATTTATAATGGTAGAGACCAAACTGGGGACAATAGTATCATTATTAAGATCTTCCTATCCTAATAAAGATATTTCTTGATTATTTTTTTTCAATTTGTATAGTAAATTTATAGTATAAAAGGAAAGTTTGATTCTTTCAGATACTCGAAACCAAGAGAATCTCGAGTTAGAATGAGATTTCTAGAACTCAAAATAGAAAATTAGATACGATAAATAAATAAGATGAAACAAAAACATTATCAATTAAGTCAGCCTTAATGAATTGGAACTTTGGAAAGATGGTAGCCTCAAACAAACCGTCCTTTGAGTATCTACAAGGAGACAATGTTGTAGTCAGAAGCAGCTGAACGGTGAAAAACGTACCTAATTTCTTTCATAATGTTGAAAGTTCGATCTCGAGATTCGTTCAACTCTTTTTAAAAAAAAAACCCTAATTTGTTGAATGAATAGGTAGAGATGCATCCAATGTGGAGGCAAAGAAAGCTAAGAGAGTTTTGTGGAGAGCATAAGATCCACGTGAGTGCATATTCTCCATTGGGTGGGCCAGGGAATGCATGGGGATCAACGGCTGTGATTGAAAGTCCACTCATCAAATCAATCGCTCTCAAACACAATGCAACTCCAGCTCAGGTTACTTCAAAAGCTTCTCTCTTTTGTCTCCTAAGTCCTACGTTAGGATAATTAATAATTCTTTTAATGAAATTCAAAGTTTACGATAAACGTTAATACATTTTGTCACGTCTCGAGTAATACTTTTTTTTTTTTTTTTTGTTATATACATTGAAGGTAGCTCTGCAGTGGGGCCTATCGAAAGGATCGAGTGTGATAGTGAAGAGCTTTAACGAACACCGTATGAAAGAAAACTTTGGAGCCCTTGATTTAAAATTGGACGATCAAGATTGCTTGGAGATTGAAAAATTAGAAGAAAGAAAGATTATGAGGGGAGAATATTTTGTAAACGACACAACAAGCCCATACAAAATTATTCAAGATTTGTGGGACGGAGAAATTTAATAATTGTTTATTCTTAAATTATTTCTCCTTTTTGTCACACTTCATATGAATCAATAAAGTTGTTCGAGTTTTAATAAGCTAGTTTTTACCTAGAAATTCACATAAAAAAAATATTCTTTATCAATAAAATTAAAATTAACTTAGCTCTTAAATAATTATTCTTGTATTACAATTGGAAATATATATGTATTATTGGGCTAGCGAATTTGAGCCCACTGGGCTTGTCTCAGCTCCTCCGTTGAACGGAAGCCCAATGGGCTTTTGAAACTCAAAGAAAAAAAAAAGGGCAGAGATATTATACATAAATTAATAGATAATGTAATTTTGGGCAGCCATCCTTCATGGGTTTCTTCTGTAGTTGCCATCATGAGGGATATCCATCGTGTCCCTTTTAACCTTGGTGACTGCACCCAAACAACGGTCAAAATTCATGGTAAATAGTAACCAAGGGTAATTCTATAGTACCCCTATGAAAAAAAAAAAAAAAAAAAACAATAATTACAATGATCTTACATGTTGGTTTGAATGTTAAATCCCTTGATACCATTGAAGAAGCCAATAGAAGAACAACAATGAACACAATTTGGCAAACAAATGCAAGCTTCTTATGCACCATTTTGCTATAAATATTTCTCCAATTTCACGTTTATTTATACTAATTTGTTCATTCAAATTCCAAATTTGTTTCTCACCTAGTTGAACAATTCTTTAATTTGAATGTTCATTTCAAAATTTATCAAAATTTGACTTCAGGATTAAATTAGGTTGTTATAACATTTAGAATAACTAAATTATTTATAAGTGAACTGAAAAATGAGGCACGTAAAATTATATAGTTAAATGTCATTATCTATAACATTCTAAAAGATCCGAACATATTTTAAAACCTAAAAATTTCGTTAGAAAAACTGATTAATCTTTTGAAAATTGACTGAGGTTGACATAATAGTTGACATTCAAATGGGTTATTTGAAGATTATTTTATTTTGAATATGCAACGTCGAGCATACTCTAAAAATATGCAACGTCGAGCATACTCTAAAAATTTACACCATTTTGCTATAAATATGCAACGTCGCATACTCTAAAATATCTGTGTTTGAGGTGCAAAGTTGTTTGGTCCGAGTTTAAAAGATTTGTGTGGTGTAAAGTTGTTTTGTGTTTTAAAATCTTTCTCATATGGACGTATTTGGAAAATAGACACCAAAGTTTGAAAATTAATATTTCTTTGGACCAAATAAAAGAAGACCAACCACACCTTCGTATTAGATTTTTTTGTTCAAATCATAGAGATAGACGCGAGGGAAGACTATCTTTACAGACTAACACATAGATTATGTTAACATATTTTGTTCTCACTCACATGCGTTCTAGAGGAAATAAGGAGAATGTAACCCAACATAGAATTACTCAAAGCAAAACATGTTTAACTTTCAAGATCGCTCTTATTCGAATGTGAACTCGGTTCATTCATGTACCCCTTATTTACTTAGGTGTCATGAAGTTATTTTATTTTAGTGATCGAACAATATTTAGTGTTCATGTTACTAAATTTATTTAGTACATCTTTAGTCCTTATATGTTAATTAAGCATTCATGATAATAATGAAAAATGACAAAATTTTAATTAATAATAGAGGGAAGAAGATAAAAGGGATAGTCGATTCATCATCAAGTAACGATGAATAACTTAGAACAGTTTGATATCACATTTTAATTATTTTAAAATTTTTTTTGTATAAAAATATTTTTTTAAACGCTTAGAAAAGTCGAGTCACAACTAAACCCTACCATATAATATGAACACGATTTATGTATGCATAGATTTTTCAAATAAAAAGAAAAGTCTTCAATTTTGAATGCAAAAAATTGGGTATAGATAGGTTATAAATTAAAGCAAATATTAGTATTATTGCAATAGCTGAAGGGAGGGAGGCAAAATGGTGCACAAAAAGCTTGCATTTGGTTGCCAAATTATGTTCACCATTTTGCTTCTATTGGTTTCTTCAATTGCATCAAGGGGACTTACAAATTCCAATCCACGTGAAACATGTAAGATTATTTTCAAAGTTTTTAGATTATGCAAATTAAAATATGTAATTTTTTTTTAATTTTTTTTGCAGATAATAGAGTTCGGAAGTTGAATGCTGACGATCCTCACGACGGTAACTACATACACTAAGCAAGATGATTACGTAATAAACAACACCCTTCATGGTTATCTATTTTCATTTCTCGTGTATTGTTTTTCATTGTCGTGTGGTGTAGAATGTTTATCAAATAACTGTTACACTTCTCTTTGGTCTACTAAAGCGAAGCTATTTTCTTATTCGGAGGCCTTGTTCATACCTCTTATTAATCGGAAGGCTTTATTGTAATCGGATGAATTCAATAAAAACATCTTATTTCTAAAACAAAATATGTTACGAAAAACCATAAAAAGGTTCGAATTCTTCGAACTCTTAAATATTTCCTCCCCAAGGATCGTCATTTTTTGGCTTGAATTTGCGTGGAGGCATCGGAGCCGGTGTATTATTCATCTCTTCGTCTTTTTCATTTGCTAATGAAAATAAAGAAAGTACCGTTTTAAAATCGATATGAAAAATAGAAAAAATGAGATAAAAGATGAAAGTTGATAGGGAAATTTACTTGTAAAGTAGGGTTTGCTGGGCAAAGTTCTTGCAGCAACATTGGAAGAGTGGACGAGCATTACAATAAGCAATAACTTGCAAACAATGGAAACTCTGTTTGAAGCCATTTTTGCAAGTGATTTTGCTTTGGAAATGGGTCCTTAATGAGAGTATGATTGGTCGTTATTTATTTAAATTTTGGGTCAAAGCATATGAAAATTTCAATTAATGGCCCTTTGACCACTTCCATTTTTAAGTTGATTGTTCAAACAGCTCTTGTAATTAAGTTGTTTTGTGCATTACTTCATCTAGAATATTGAGTTAACCATGACTTAATCCAAACCATTTATTATTAAAACCCAAAACAACAAATAATTATTAGTTTACGTAGAATATAGGAACCATATTGTTCGTAACTTATGTATCATGTTCTTCAGGTCAGACTTTGGTTGAATTCCTAAATTCTAACCATGTTTTCATTGACCAAAGAACTACGAAGGCTTCATTCAAAGAATCATCCATTTGTGTTATATTCTTGAACATATTAATTTTAATCTGGTTAACTTCTTTATTAGAGTACACGGTTTGTTCGATAAGTTCATCTATGAATCAATAATATGATTAGGTCATTAAGGGACTCTCAATCGCCTAAGTCAAAAGCATATCTCTCATAACAATTATTAAGAAAGCATAATCACCCATATGTCCATAGTTAGTTAAGTTATCTGAACACTTAAAAAGTAATTTCAAATGGACTAAATCGACATCAAATTTGGCTTTTAAACGTGTCTCTTTTAAGCCCAACTTGAGTGGGAACTCTCTTACCAATAAGCTAGCTTGATCAAGGTCATTTGATATTTGGGTTTCGTTCAAATTATCTCAAAAACGGGCTCACTAAATAATTTGACACAAGACCAATCCAATCCAACCCGAATCAAATTGATTGGATTCTAAGGTCATTAAAGTCCAAGTACCACGGAAGACTTCATCATAAGTCTTTGAAGCACTTCTTTGACATTTTAATCGAAAATATATTTATGTTTAAACTAATTAACATATATTATCGAACATAACTTATATACTAAAATATACATTTTTTTTTTTAATTCAAACAGATCTAATATTATCTATTTTTCTTTACAACACAAAGATGGAATAAATTGATAGCATGAATTATATTTATACATTCTTAAGAATCAAAAGTTCCCACCCCAGGGAGCATCTTCTCGTGGGTTTTTTGGTGGAGGAGGAGCCATTGTATTATTTGGTGTCTCTCTATACTCCATGCCTGCATACACAATGATCCAAAAATGAAGAACAAAATAGAAAAGAAACAGAAGAAATGAGTTAATAATGAAACGAGTATCAACCCCAACCCATCGTCATATATCTTAAAAGAAATCAAACTGACTTTTTAAATGATTAATAATATAAGAAAAGTAAAATGATACCATGAATATTGAACCTCCTTGCATGAACATTGGAAGCTAAGATGAGTGTGAGAATGAAGAAGAATTTGCATAGAATTGAAGCAATGTTGGATGCCATTTGTGTTTGCTTTCGTGGTGTTTGAGATGTGATTAGTTTTGGATTGCATTTGTTTGAGCTTTACATAGCTTTATTTATATGCATGAGCCAAGCCGCGTAGGTAAGGTCAATTCAAAACAACCAATGAAATTCAACATAAGACAAAGTAAAAGGTTAGGGTTTTGGTCCAATTGCTTATGGCTTTCACATTAGTTTTAATGCGTATCCTAATGTAATCACTAGTAGATATTGTCCAATTTGAGAAGAGAACGAAACATTTTTATAAGAGTGTGGAAACCTCCGTTTTAAAATAGTGAAACTAACGGTAATATGTAACGGATCAAAACGGACAATATCTAGTTGGATGTGTATACATACGTTATTTCTTTATTTTTTTTGGATTGAACAAGAGGAGTTTGAGTGTGTCCACACACTATTAGGGATTATCAGCACTACAATTTTGACGAAATGTGAATAACAAAAGGGTTTTCCTATTTCTTTCTTCCTTTCGCACTTCGATTCAATTATGTTATTTTCTATTAAAGAAAAAAGAGGCATCAATCCATGGTGGGAGTTTAAAATGAGTACCAACGTGTTCAAAAAAAAATTCATTACTAAAAAAAATTTGAACAAATGACCTAACAATCGTATTGGAATTATTATTTAACGAGGATTGTTTGAGTTGAAAAAAGTTATAATTGGAACAATTTGGATGTCTAAAAAATGCCTCAACTCAATCCACGAACACCCCTACCATACATTCATTTGACACGGTTGGAAAGAGGAGTTATTTCTTGGATCGAAAATTGAATCACTGAGATGGTAATTTCATTATGAGTATGTATAAAATTTTGAAACTCGAATAGTTTGAAACTTGTGTTACACTACGAGTCAAAAAGATCATTTCTATGTTTAGGATTTAAGCTCGTGACATTTAGGTTAATAAGAAAATAACATGTTTATCAAATAAAAACCCTTAGCATATGAGGAAATATTGAAGAAATTAAGTTAGTAATGCTTAACTCTCATGTTGTTAGGGAAGTAATAATGTTTATCACTTCATGTGGATAAAAGATATGGAAATAGAAACAAGGAGATTGATTACAAACTTATTAAAAGTTAAGAAGATTTGACATCCTCCAATGTGCTTAGAAATTGCCACCCCTTTGCTTATCTTTCCTTGGGATGGGTCGACCAACCCTTCTTATGTTCTTGATTCCCACAACATCCTTGTCTGAAAAGAACATATGAACAAACAAACAAGTAATTAGATTCATAAGTACATAGAAATTGTGTCGTCTGAAATTGTTTTAAATGGGTAGGATCCACTTACAAGCAGTGAGAGGAGCAGAACCCAAATGCCTTGGTGCAACACGATGAGCCAGAATGGCTATTAGAACCAAAACCATTTGCCAAAGGAAAGATCTCTTGGCACCCATTTTGTGGGCAAACAAAATAATAACCCTAATACTTTGTAGAACAAGGAAGTTGTTATTGGATTTCTTGCTGTTTTGTAAGGATATAAATACTCAGAGACATCATTTCTCAGCAGCTTCATAGATGTGTAGGGTATATTTGATTGAAAGAAAGTTTGGCCATTCAAGTATTGATATTAGTGGAGTTGACTTGAAATGTCTTATAAACGTTTGAGAGTTTCAGTGGAAATTAGGTATGTTTCCTACGAAAGGACCTACGTTTATAAAAAGTTTCTAGAGAATTTGTAATGTCTCATATTAATTGAAGAGGAGAACAAAGTACCTGTGAAAACTTTTTTCTAGTAGACCTGTTTTATATCTACTAACGGATTATAGGATTGGTTTTATGGTACACGTGAATAAATGTGACCAATTTGAATTATTTTAAAAATGAGTGAATTGCATGTGTTCCTAGAAAGAACTTACATAGTATATATATATATATTTTTTTTAATAAAAAAAGAGCATAGAACGAAATGGGTTGGTGTAGAATTACAAGTTGAAGCCAAAAAACTTTGCATCCTAAAGAAGAAAGTGAATAAACAACGCCATGGGTTTGAAATATTATATATGCAAGTAGATGAATGCTTGGCCATAGACATTGACCTTTCAATCTTGGCGTCTCATTATTCAATCCCTTCAACTTATTATAACTTTGCACATTTGTCATGAGATCTCGCATCTGTTAGAGAAAGAAACAAAAGACTCTTAAGTGTGAAAATCTCTCCCTATCAAACGCGTTTTAAAAACCTTGAGTGAAGTTTGAAAGAGAAAACTCAAAGAAAACAGACATCTGCCAACGATGGACTTGAGCGGTTACATTTATTGCACAATCCAACCGAACTTATAATTAAATCAATGGTGTTAGTTTTAAGTTGGGTCAATGAAGGCGAGCTAGGTTGATTATTAAAATTGAGTAACGTGAATGTCATTGTTGTGAGATGTCACATCTGTTGGAGAGGGGAACCAAACATTCCTCACAAGGGTATGAAAATGTTTCCCTAACATATGTATTTTAAAATTGTGAGACTTATAGCTATACATAATAGACTAAAATAAACAATATTTATTAGTGGTGGACTGGAGCTGTTACAATAAGACTATTTCTTATAAATAATAATCACATTAGATGTTTTATACAAATAGGTAGTGAATCACAAATGATTTGAGTAAAAACTATATTTATTCGATTCGATGATAATGAAACTGATAAAGGGAAATTGTATAGAGAATCTCAAAGTTCAATAGTTGCCATTACGAGGAGCAGCATGTGCTGGATCATCAGATGGACGAGGAGGAGGTCTCTTTGGCTTCATACCTGCATAGAGAATGGATATTAAAATCAATATCAACCCATCGGGCAGCACCAAGCTTGGATAGCAACATCATAATCATTTGAGTATAAAAAGCAAGGATAAACGTACCATCAATATCGGGTGTGGAACTCAATCTCTTTGCATTTACGTTGGAAGGAAAGATGAGCCTAACAATCGACAACAGTTTCTTCCAAGCAATTGAAGCCATGTTGGAAGCCATTTTTATGGTACAGATTGTTTTTGAAGGGCTATATATATATATATATATATATGGATGCCAAGCCGCGTAAAGCCGTTTTGTAAGAATAATTAAGGTCAAGGCCTCACCATCTACTCAATTTTTTCTCTATCTTATTGGTCAAACTTTCAGATTCCTTCGATAAAAAAAATGTTTATGTGCATTGGGTTTAACAATGCCTCCACTTGGCAAGTGTGGGTTTGTGTATAGATCGATGCACATGTTTTAGATTAGGAAAAAAAAGTGAATTTTTTAATCGATCCGTGAAGGAAGAGAGTAATGTGAGATCTCATCTTGATTGAAGAAGGAAACATGGGCATTTCTTATAAGGGTATAAGAACTTTTTCCTAACAGACACATTTTAAAATCGTGAAGCTGATGTTAATACATAAAAACGAACAAGATTTACTAGTTGTGGAGTTGAACTATTACATGTAAGTAGCCTTACGATGAATATCGGGAATGGAATCTGATTTACATGAAGATTTGAAGTGAGATGAGTGTGATGATCAAGAAGAGTTTCAAAATAAAGAGTTTTTGTGAGAAGAAGAAGAATAATAAATGAACACATCAACGCTTTCAAATTTGTACGCACAAAACACTTTCCATTTTCAACTAATACTTCACAAAAGGATTTTTGTGATGATCATGATTTATGGTCATTCTGAAACAGTCAAATGACAAAAGGGTTTTCATTGCTTCGTTCCTTCTTCATTTCATACCATAATTTGATGTTAGAAGTTTGGACTTCGTGGTCAATTATATCTGTTACGAAGAGATTTCTACACCTTTATAAGAAATGTTTCGTTCCCCTCTTCCATCGATGTGGGATCTCACTTGCTGACACACCGCTCGATGTCTTGCTCTGATATCATTTGTAACAGTCCAAACCCACCGCAAGCAGATATTGTCCTCTTTGAACTTTTCACTTTCAGGTTTCCAAAACGTGTCTATTAACGAGAAGTTTCTACACTCTTATGAAAAAAATGTTTTATTCTTGTCTCCAACTAATGTAGGATCTCACATATCAATACTTCAACACTTTCTCTGCTTGTGGTGTTTGAGTAAAAGCATAACACATGAATAAACTAAAACCACATTTAAATAAGAGTGATTATGAGGATATAAAAGTTAAGAAACGTTCAAAAGGATTGATAATTAGTATGGCAATATGAAATATAATAGGCCTATAAATGGCATCTATATATAACTTCTCGATTGTAAATTCATGATCTCTTTTTAGTAGTTCCCGCAACAAGGAGTGTCGCGTTTTGGACGTTGGTTGGGTGAACTTGTAGCATCATAACCCGAATCTTCCTCTTCTTCAAAAAAAAAAATATGAACTATCAAGAGATAATTTTGGAAAATACATTAATTAAGGACTACAAATCATTTGAGTAGCCCACTTTTTATTCTTAGAAGTTAGAGGTTCGAATAGATAAAAAAAGACCCTGAAATATCATCTAAACATAACTTACATGCAGCAGAAGACATGGCGGCCAAACTTGTTGATGCAACAATAAAAACTGCAAAGATGATGATTATAATCAGCAACAGTTGCCATATAAATACATGGTGATTCTTACAAGATCTACGAGGGGTAGCAGCAGCAATATGTGTTACAAACGCCATATGGGAAGAACAAAGAATGAGGACGATAGCAAATAAAACCTTCCAAAGCATTGATTTGTTGTTTGAAGGCATTGAAGAAAGAAATTTAAACAACATATTTATAGGCTAAAAACCAAAGTGTTGGAATTATAATTGGAAGCCAACTCGTGTTTTGGTTGTTGTTTGACAAAATTTCTGAAACTTGAGCTGAAAATGGGGTATGAACTGAACAATTGTTACAGAAAGAGACGCTCAGTAGGCATAGATGCAGCCTAAATAGTGGCCAGAATTGACGGACATCTTACAAAAATATGAAATTATACCATGCGTGTGACACACATAACACTAATGACTAATTACTAAGATATTGTTTATGCTCAAATTAATTCTTTTTCAATAGAGATTGATATCAAATTATTTAACGACTCAAATCCACCGCTAGCAATATTGTTCATTTTAGGCTTTTCCTTTCGGGCTTCCCCTCAAGGTTTTATCCGCTAGGAGAAGGTTTTCACACCCTTATAAAGGGTGTTTTGTTCTCCTCTTCAACCAATGTGGGACATCACAAATTAGCCTAGTCCATCATAAATAACATAGTTTTCGATAAAAAAAAGAATGTGTAGACATTATTGATCATTTCTTAACCTAGTCCATCATTAGCCGATATTGTCTTATTTGGGCTTTTCCTTTCAGGCTTACCTTTAAGGTCGTCTAGTAGGTAGAGGTTTTCACACCCTTGTAAAGAATATTCCATTCCCATCTTCAACTGATGTGAGATCTCATAATCTACGCTCTTTCGAGCCTAGAATGTTTTGTTCCCCTCTCCAATCGATGTGAGATCCCACAGTCCACTCCCCTTCGGAGCCCAACATTCTCGCTGACACTCGTTCCTCTCTCCAATCGATGTGGGATCTCACAACCACCCCTTCGGGGCTTAGCGTTCTCACTAGTTCACTGTCCGGTGTCTAACTATGATACCATTCGTAACAACTCAAACCCACCGCTAGCCGATATTGTTTTCTTTGGACTTTCCCTTTCGAATTTTCCTCTAACGTTCTTAAAACGCGTAGGGTAAGGAGAAGTTTACACACCCTTATAAAGAAAACTTCATTCCTCTCTCCAATCGACGTGTGATCTCACAATATCGAAGATCTATACTATGTTATGTTGTGATATTCAAGTTAAAAATGATATCGTATCGATAAATAGGGTAATATCGCATGCATTTTCCTCAACTAAACATATTAAAAGTTCTGATAATCTTGAACGAACACTAGATGAAGAAGGAGACATCTCCATTATTATATGTAAATGATAGTGAAACCAAACCCTCTATATTTAGAAGCACTTGATTTCATATAACAACAAGTAGTATGCAATATCAAATATAACACTCCTATAAATCATTGTGAAGTCATAATCTCTTTCTAGTAGTTCCCACAACAAGGGGTGTCCCGTTTTGCACGCCGCTTGGGTGGACTTGTAGCATTGTTCCTCGAATCTTCCTCATCTTTAAACCAAAAAAAGAGATGATATCAAGTTAGAAGGAGAATTAGAGTTCTAAAATATACCAAATACTTAGATCATCATCAGCCAAACATGACTTACATGCAGCTGGTGGCATGGCCTCCAAACTTGTGGATGCTACGTTGAAAACGGCTAAGATCATCATTATAATCAGCAACAATTTCCACATGAACAAAGATATCTTTGAAGCCATTTACAGAATGATTTCTGATTGCATCTCTTCCATATGGGTAAGCTGTAAATATATGGAGGTATGAAGTGATCAAGTGATAGAAATTTCTTAGCATCATACTCTATAATAATATAATCCTAACAGTTTCATGTGGATTGGACTTTTGAACTCTCTTAAACGACTTGTCCCATGTGGATTGGACCTTTTTGATGCTTCATTTCAAGCTCCAAATTTTCATCTTCACACTCATTCACTTTGGTCCTTACATATAGACATACCACATTTTGAATTCATAGTCACATTTTATAATACGATTACCTTCAATATCAATTTTGAGAGGTATATAAATGAAACGATGCATAGTGGCACCAAAAATGAATGCATAGGACTTTGAAATTGGTTGAACACGACTTGATTACATTAGTGCTCTCCAACATACATTATATTAATATTTTGGAGACAACGCATTTTGAATATTAATTAATAATAATCGTGCCCAAATAAAATAAAGGGTAAACGGTAAAAAAAAAAAGAAAAAACACCTTTTTTCTTTTCCTTTCCTTTAAATTAATAACAATTTAGTTTGTTAGTTTAAACTATTTTTAGGGTTCATCGTCTTTCAAAGGGTGATACACATCCCTTCACACTTACCTAATAGGGTTGTGATAAACATATACACAATCATCTTGTGGAAAATTTTATAAATTTATTAAATCGTGTTTGATAACGATTTTGTTTTTATCGATTGATATTGAAAATACGAATATAACATGAACGATGAACGATGAAATGGCATTTGAATTCGGCATTAGTTGAACTGCATCAGTAATTTCCTCCTCTTGGTGGAACTCCCGGTTTAATATAAGTAATCGTTCTCTTCCTTTCATCTTGCTTGTCTGAAATGTACACACCAACACCATGGATATATGTTCATTAACAACCTATCATATATTGTCATTTTTTTGTTTTTACTTTCGGGCTTCTCCTTAAATTTTTTAAACGTGTCTGCTAGGGAAAGATTTTTTGTGATATCCCACATTGGTTGGGAAGGAGAACGAAACACTCTTTGTAAAGGTGTGAAAACCTTTCCCTAGCAGACATGTTTTAAAGTCTGGACGGGAAGCGTGAAAGAGAAAGCCTAAAGAGGATAATATCTACTAGCAGTGAGGTTAGGCCGTTACATTTTCACACTCTTATAAAGAATATTTCGTTATTCCCTCCAATCTAGGATCTCACATGGAGTCTAGTAAATTTAATGGTTATCAAACTTGACCTAAATTATAAGACTCGCCATACGAAAAAGAACTTACAAGGTGTGCAAGGTTGAGAAGCGAGGGTTCTAGCAGCACCAAGAGAAGCCATAAGAAGCAAAATAGCAAAGAGGGCCTGCAAAATAATGGAATGTCTCTTCCAAGACATATCTTTTTAGATAGACAAAGAAAACTTGATACTTTGAATAGATAGGCTAAGTATATATATATATATACACACAAATTTTGGGAGTCCAAAGGGTTTTCCAATCACTGACTTGGAATGCTTCAACTCCGTTGCCATCTCGCAGCTTCTAATAAATATTATATACTTACCTCGCCATAAAAATACAAATAAAAATACAAATATAACATATTTATGATCAATATATGATAAAATTTGAAACAAAATATATATTTAGTATATCAATATGATTTACTATAAGATAGTTGATGATTTATTTTAATATATCAACTTTTTTTCGGTCATAACTCGAAGCTGTTCAAGGTGTTGGGTAATTTAGGATATGAAGAGGTGAAGCTTCTTCAGAGCTACACAAAGCATAAAAATGGTGGTTGGAACGATGATGATCTGCTGCGCCATTGTTGTACCTAAGTGGTTTGGTACCTAAGTGACTTCTTTTAGTATGGCATCAGCTGAATCAATGTTAAATATTTGACCTAATGGTAATCCATTTACTTAAAATTTTAGGCTGATTCGTGTTAGGTCCCAATTGGTTGGAGAGAAAAACGAAGCATTTCTCTTAAGTAAAAACCTATCCTTAGTAGACGCATTTTAAAACAGTGAGGTTAACGACTATAAATAATGAGTCAAAGCAAACAATATCAACTAGCGGTGGACTTAGACTATTATAAATAATATTGGCGATACATAACGGGTCAAAACAGAAAATATTTATAGTAGTGGGCTTACGCGGTTACAAATAGTATCAGAGCCAGACACCAAGTGTTGAGCCAGCAAGGACGCTGGTCTCCAAGGGAGTGGACTATGAGATCTCAAATTGGTTGGAGAGGGAAACCAAACATTCCTTCCCAGGGTATGGAAATCTCTCTCTAGTAGATGTTGTTTTAAAAACTATGGTATGGAAATCTCTCTTTAGTAGACGTTGTTTTAAAAACTATGAGGTTGAAGACAATACATAATAGGTCGAAGCAGATAATCAATACGGTATTAGAACAGGAATCCTATAATACGAATCCCTCAACTTCCAAATTAATATGGATTGAAATACATGGTCAAACTCGTATAATAATATTAATCACTCGTTGTTTCTCATTCTATATAGTTTTCCATCCACAAGTGAGAAATTTTAGGTCTACAAGAAATAAATAGTTGTACAAATTCAGAAGGACAACATATTTTTCTCCAAAAGAAAGCTTGAACAAGTAGCTGTTTCAATCAACTTGATGGCTCCCCTCCTCCATAGTTACCCCTTCTTGGGACGTCAGTTTGGGAACCAAGTAGAGATCTTGATATGCTCTCCTTATTGTTTTCATTATCTGCACTCAAATATAACAAACAAAACTTAGAGAAATTTACCAACAAAAAAAGATCAAATCAAGATTTTAAACAAAATTAGCCACAAAAAAAAAAAAAAAAAAAAAAAAAGAAATCCATGCTTAAAATTGACGATCATGGGAGAGTTGAAAAGGTGGTACTCACAAGATCTACGAGGGGTAGCATCAGCAATATGTCTTCCAAGCGCCATGTGGGATGAACAAAGAATGAGCATGATAGCAAATAAAACCTTCCAAAGCATTGATTTGTTGTTTGAAGCCATTGGAGATATCTTCTCGTTAAAAAGCAGATTTATAGGCTAAAAACTAAAGGGTTTTGAAGCCAATTCGTGTGCTGATCTCATTGGATATCACTTTTCTTTGTTGTTTGACAAAATTTCTCAAACTTGGATCGTCCTCTACAAATTTGTTGCCTTTTTCTTTTGGTCAATGTTCAACTTTTTGAGCTTGTTCATATCCTGGAAATGGGGTATGAACTAACCACAGGTTACAGAAAGAGAGCCTTAATGGCTATGCACCCTAAATTGTGGTCAGAATTGGCGGCGATTTCAGGAAAAATATGAATAATTTACAATTTCCTCGCGCTCGGGTTGTCATTAGTATCACCTTCGTGTTGTCTATGACTGATGGACCCATTTGTTGGCTAGCGTTTGTATGATTACAATTGATCTTGCTTTCACTTTCAATAATTAGTATCAGAACAACTTATTTTTCATTTTTTCAAGAAAGAAAAATATTAATTATTAATTATTACTATGAAAATCAGAAATTATTTTTGAAAAGGACTTCAATATCACAAATTTTAAATGAATTTTGGAAATAAAAAGTTTAAATTATTTGATAAAAGACTTTGTATGGATGAAGGCTGACCATGTAGGACGAGGGTGATGGGCTGCCAACTAAAATCGTAAATAATAATAATAATAATAATAAATGCTAGTTTGTAGTCTTCTATCAATAGTACTAATAATTTAAAGCAAAGTTTTTTTTTTCTTTTTTTTCTTTTTTTTTTTTTTTTTTTTTTTTTT
>NW_019272024.1:834162-883551 GCF_002738345.1 Cucurbita maxima | reverse complement strand
TTTTTTTTTTTTTTTTTTTTTTTTTTTTTTTTTTTTTTTTTTTGACAATGACTGCCTTTTAATTTCCTTACTTGGTTTGAAAGGTTCACCAACTCGATATTAAAATATTGTTTATCAAAGTCCGTTATAATTATTTGGATTAATCTTTTGAGATGGTAGTTAGTGAATGGACTATGTTCGAATTGATTTGCAGTTTGATCAACTACTATCCTCCTTCATACAATACTCATAACTAGATATAATCTTTTAACGCTCGAGACCGAGGCCTCATGAAAATCCTCCCCTCGTAGGGTGGAGAATCATAGAGGGAGTAATGTGAGATTCCACATCGATTGGAGATAAAGAACGAGTGCAACAAAAACACTGAACTCTGAAAGGGGTGGATTGTAAAATCCCAAATCAGAGAGAAGAACGAAGCATTCTTTGTAAGCCCGAAAGGGTGTGGAAACCTCTCCCTAAGAAACATGTTTTTAAAATCTTGAAGAAAAACGTGAAATAAAATGTTGAATATGTTGTTATTATTGAAAACGAACTCATTAAAAATGCTATTAAAATAACAATCAATCATGTCATCTTAATTACATAATTTTCTCTTAAAAACTCTTACAACACAATTGTTTAAGCGTTATATACACAACTCTTTTGAAAATAATAATGCATCAAATTTGATAAATGCTCGTAGACTAAGATCACCAAATAACAATCACAAGCTAAACTATGAAACAAACTTGTGATGATCGGCCGCTATGAAGACTTCACTGATTAAGTTATCTCAAAATACTACTTGTTTTCGGCTTGTAGCTCCAGCAATTGGCATGCATTGCGCATAGTTGGTCGTGATTGGGGATGTTTTTGGGAGCACGAAATTGCTAGACTCATTATCAAACTCAAGTCACTGATTGTTCTCTTGTCTTGAGGAAGCACAAGACGAGAGTCTAAGATATCGTTCAACTCAACTTTATAATCAGGTGAAGAATGCAACGATAGAATTACGTCTCCGGGATGCTTTCCCATCAAAACTTCAAACACCACAACACCAAAGCTATAAACGTCACATTTCTCAGTCGCCACCATAGTGTATGCAAGCTCTGTCACATTTGAAGTTCATCTAATTAGTTAAAGAATCTATTAAACACAAAATTAAACTCGAAGAACATTAAATCTCACCTGGGGCAACATAGCCATGAGTGCCAGCAACCGTCGTCCAACGAGATATATCGGGTTTCAAGAATCTCGCCGTACCAAAGTCTGCAAGATGTGCTTCAAACTCAGAGTCCAACACGACATTGTTAGCTGTTACGTCGCGATGTATAATCGGAGGCCGACAATCATGATGAAGATAAGATAGTGCTTGTGCAATGCCTTTTACGACCTCGACCCGCTTCGACCACTCGAACGCCTTTGCTTCCTTTTCTCTACTCAGAACATGAGCTAAACTCCCTCTTTCAATATAATCATAAACCAAAAACGTATGAACACCTCTAGAACAGAATCCATACAGCCTAACAATGTTCCTATGCCTTACTTCTGTCAAAGCAGCTACTTCATGCTCAAAACTCTTCTGATTCTGATACCCCTTTTCATCATCCCAAGAATGCAGCTTCTTCACTGCAAACACCTCACCTCCAGGCATTTCCACTTTGTAAACCTTCCCTGATCCTCCTTCCCCTATGCAGTACTCGTCGTCGAACTCGTTCGTCGCGTTGATTATGTCGGAATACACGATTCGACCATTGAAATACCAAATATTTGAAAACACTTTCTCCCTCACTCTCGTCATGTTCGCTTCGGGATCTTGCCTGGTTTTCTTTCTAAGGATACAAAAAACAACCCCAAAGATTGCAATAGATACTAAAAGTACTCCCAATAAAGATGGAACAAGAACCTTTACAAGGTTGTTCTCTCTGTTTTTTTCTTCATAGTCGGTCATCACAGGACTATTGCAGCGTGGGAGACCGTTCAAATCTCCACATAATCCTCTGTTGTTACTAAAAGCTTCTAATTTAGCTGTTTTGAAGATGCCTTCACTTGGAAGAGGGCCCTCTAGATCGTTGTTGGATAGATTAATAGACACCAAGCTCATCATGTTGCCCAATGAATCTGGTATTGATCCAGAAAGATTGTTATGAGACAAGTTTAAATTCTCCAAGCTTCGAAGATTCCCCAAAAGGGAAGGAATGGCTCCACTTAATGAATTGTGGCTTAGATCTAGTGAATCTTGTAAGGTCACAAGGCTTCCTATTCGAAATGGGATTGAGCCATTCAGCTGGTTCATGCTCAAGCTTAAATATTGCAGCTTGACACTGTCGCCTATTTCAGAAGGGATTGATCCACTCAACATGTTCATGGAGAGGTCTAGATGTGCTAAATTCACGAGGCTTCCAAGCTCGGCAGGGATCGACCCAGAAAGCCGATTGTTTCGTAATCCAAGTACCGATAGGCTCGACAAGTTTCCGATGCTTTTCGGTATCGATCCAGAGAGATTATTCGACGATAGCTCGAGCTCTACCAGATTCTCCAACTGAGTGATCTCATTTGGGATTTCGCCATTAACCCTGTTGCCTGTGATCCTCAAAAGGGTCAAGTTTTTGCATTCTCCCCATTTTGGAGAAAGATTTCCATTGAACTGATTGTTGCTCAAGTCGATGTAATTAAGCTCTGGATACACTCCGAAATCTTGGTCCAATGATCCGGTAATGTTGTTACTCTGAATCAAAACACGGTATAAACTAGGACAGTTCTTCAAGCTCATAGGGATTGGACCGGTAAAACCGTTGAATGCAGCTGAAAAATTTACGAGTTTCCCTCCTTTACAGACATCGGGAGGTAAACTACCTATGAAATTGTTTTCAGCAAGATGAAGAACAGTTAAAGATGACATATTTCCCAAATTCTGTGGCACTTCACCAGATAAATCGTTGATGAACAAACGCAAATCAGTCAAGTTCTTCAAATTTGCAATACTTTGAGGAATTTCTCCAGAGAAATGATTGTCATTGAGACGAAGAACGTTTAAGTTACTCAAATTACCCAAAGACTGAGGAATTGGACCTGAAAATTGGCTCCTATCAAAAGCAATCAAATTCAAAGACTTGATATTCCCAATCTCTTCAGGTACTCTGCCTTCAAGCAGAGTATCTTGAAGCAAAAGATTCCTCAAATTCCTCAACCCAGTTTTGGAATTACCAGACCCATCTGGAAAAAGACGAGAATCCAAAGACCCAGTAATGGAATTACGAGAAACATCAAGCTCAAAAACCTCTGTGAGATTCGCGAGAGACAGAGGCAGAGTACTGTTGAGAAAGTTGGTGGAAAGATCAAGAAACTGAAGCTTTGAAAGAACACCAATGGAGGGGGGAATCACACCAGTAAGATTGTTGATTTTGAGATCAAGACGAAGGAGATTTGGAAACGAAGAGAAGTTCAAGTGATCGAGAGTACCAACTAAACCAGTATTGTCGAGCTTGATTTCAACGACGCTGCTCTGTTTATTGCACGAAATGCCCCGCCATTGACATGGGTTTGAAACAGAGGAGCTCGAGTTTGAAGGAACAACCCATGAATCAAGAATCGATTGCTTAGGGAGACTCTGTTTCCATCTCAGAAGAGCTTCAGCTTCCATGGATATGGCGTCAATGGCTTCAACAGAGAGAAGAAGAAACAGAGTAAATGAAACAGAGTAGCACCATTGTCGGGCTTGGCTATGAGTAGCCATAGTTGTAAGCTCCCAATTGGGAATTGCAGAAAGATATCGTGAAGATATATAGAAGAAACGAACTGGGTTGATGAACATGGATCAAAAATTCAACCTTTTTTTCCAAGTTTCGAAGTCTTCAATGTGAAAAAAGAAAAGAAACAGTGTGCAGATTTAGAAATTTTTGGATAAAACGACCAAACCAGGTTACCACCTTTTCAAGTCGCTGTCTTCTCTACTTTAGATTCTGTATTGTTCTAAGTATTCAAACAACTAATTTGCCTTTTTTATTTTAAAATTAAATCACGTGTATTGGTTGTGTTCTAACCGTTCTTCAAGAAACTAAAATATATTTTATCCATAATATTGGCTAAATCTAAGAACTTAGGACGTTATAAAGATAATAATATACATATATATAGTTGAACGTTTAATTATTTTAAATATTGAAGGGAAATTTGAAGGGGGAATAACAGAAATTTCTAGAAAATTAAATTCCAAGTTGACAATAAACCATATGATCGTTGAATGTGTGAGTGAAGTGAATGAAATGGTTTTCTAAAAGCCATGGAAATAAATTATAATTTTCAACAAATGTGATTATTGTTGGTGACAACAGAAAACTGAATTGAGATTGAGAGGAGGAGTGATTTGAATGATGGGGAGGGAGGTCCTTTTATAGGGGATTCCAGAGTGGGTTGAGATTTTCTAGGGTGATTCCGTAGTCGGTTGAGATTTTTGTGGATGAATTTGAATTTGAAACTAATTCAAATTCTATTCTATTATTAGCTATTATTAGTTTCAACACCCTCCCTTAAACTGAATTCTGCGAAATCAGTTTAGGACTTCATTTCATCTTCTTGATATACATCTCGGATTCTGCATATCCCCATCTTTCTTCTGAGCTTCTCGAACAATGGTTGTTTCAAGGGCTTTGTGAATAGGTCTGCGATTTGTTCATCACTTCGGCAAAAGTTGAGTTCAATAATGCCTTCTTTACACAAATCACGCAAGAAATGAAATCGAACATCGATGTGCTTGCTCCTTCCATGTAACACAGGATTTTTAGACAACTTAATAGTTGACATATTATCACAATATATAACCGTCGTACTTGGTTGCTTCTGATTAAGAATTTCAAGCATTTTTCTTAACCAAACTGCTTGGCACGAGCATGCTGCTGCTGCCACAAATTCTGCTTCTGTCGTTGAGAGTGTTACAATAGGTTGCTTCTTTGAAGACCAACAAATAGCTCCTGAACTCATCAAGAAAATACTTCCTGAAGTACTTTTACGATCGTCTATATCACCTGCATAGTCGCTATCTGTATAGCCAACTATCTTCGGATCATCTCCTTTTTTGTAGAATACCCCCAAATCAGAGGTTCCTCTCACATAACGAAGTATCCTTCTTGCTGCATTGAGATGTTTTTCCGTTGGATGCTCCATGTAACGACTTATCATACTAACCGCATACATGATGTCTGGTCTTGTTGAAGTTAGGTACATCAAACTTCCCACAATTTGTTTGAAATACCTATTATCAATCTCTCGCCCGTCAATGTCCTTGTGCAACTTTAAGCCCAATTCTGATGGAGTTCCAAATGTGCGCTCATCCAATTTAAATCTTTCAAGTAATTCTTGAGCATACTTCTTCTGACAGATAAAGTTACCTGCGGGAGTCTGAGTAACTTCTACTCCAAGAAAATATCTCATCAAGCCAAGATCTGTCATTTCAAATTCCTTCATCATGCTCTTCTTAAAAAATTCAAACATTTCTTCATTATTGCCAGTAAATATTAAATCATCAACGTATAAGCAAATAATGATAATGTTACCTCCCTTTTCAGTTTTCACATACAACGTATGTTCATACGGGCATTTAGTGAATCCCATCTTTTCAAAATGAGAATCAATGCGACTGTACCATGCCCTCGGAGCTTGCTTCAAACCGTACAAAGCTTTCTTCAACTTGTATACTTGTTCCTCTTTGCCTTTTTGAACAAAACCTTCTGGTTGCTCCACATATACTTCCTCTTGAAGCTCTCCATGTAAGAAGGCTGATTTCACATCAAGTTGATAAATAGGCCAAGATTTCTGTGCTGCAATAGAAATTATGAGCCTGATAGTGTCTTGACGTGCCACTGGTGCAAATACCTCCTTATAATCAATTCCATACTTTTGCTTATATCCTTTTGCAACAAGTCGCGCCTTGTACTTATCCACCTCACCATTTTCATTCAACTTGGTTTTGAAAACCCATTTTACTCCGATTGTTTTCTGCCCTCTAGGAAGATCAGTGAGCTCCCAAGTCTTGTTCTTCTCTATGGATTTGATTTCACTGTCCATAGCTTCCTTCCATTTCTTCTCTTTTACTGCCTCTTCATAGACAATTGGATCACTATCCATAAAGAATGCAAAATAACCACTATCACTTGATTCATAATCCATCTCATAATCAATCATCCAGATTGGTCTTTTTCTTGTTCTTGGATGTCTTTGATTTTGATCATGATCTTCTTCTACTGGTTCTTCTTGTTGAGCTTGTGATGAGCTTTCTCCATGCTCATAGTGAGGCTGAATAGGAGCTTCAGTTTGTTCTTCTTCAAGATCTACAGGAATCTGCTGATTCACAGTGATCTTTTCTTCCCATGTCCAAGTCTTATTTTCGTCAAAGACTACATCACGACTTACCACCACCTTCTTTGTCAAAGGATCGTAGAGCTTGTATGCCTTAGAGGTCTCGCTTACTCCAAGGAACACACACTTCGAACTCTTGTCCTCAAGTTTCTTCCTTTTCTCATCAGGAACGTGTGCATATGCTATGCACCCAAAGATTCTAAAGTGGTCTACTGCAGGTTTTCTTCCGCTCCATGCTTCTTGTGGAGTCATGTCTCTAACAGAAAAGGTAGGGCTCCGATTGAGAATGTGAACGGACCACACAACAGCTTCTGGCCAGAATTCCTTCGGGACTTCTCCTTTATTTAGTAAACTTCGAACCATGTTCAGAATGGTCCTGTTTTTCCTTTCGGCCACACCATTTTGTTGTGGTGTATATGCTGTTGTTAATTGCCTCCGTATGCCCTTCTCTTCACAAAATTGAATAAACTCTTTCGAGCAGAATTCTCCACCTCTGTCAGTTCTTAAAACCTTGACTCTTCTTCCAGTTTCGGTTTTCATAGTAGCACAAAATTTTTTGAAGTAGTCAAAGGCTTCTGATTTGGCGTGCAAGAAATAAGTCCATGTTTTTCGACTAAAGTCATCGATGAGGGTCATGAAATATTTCTTGTTACCATTTGATGCAGGAGAGATGGGACCACATATGTCTGAATGAATCAACTCCAAAATTGCTTGAGCTCTTCTTGATTTTCCGGATGGAAAAGAGTTTCTTTCATGTTTTGCTACAACACAGCTCTCGCAAATTTCCATTGGTGGAGTAATATCTGGCAACCCAGTTACCATCTTCTTTGAGGACAACGTCTTTAATCCTTTGAAGTGTAGATGACCATACCTAAAATGCCAAAGCCAAGTGGTATCTTCTTTCTTCACCATCAAACTTTTGGCAACGATATTTAACGTCAACGGATATAGACGGTTGGTGGTCATCTTCATCTTAGCAATCGATCCTCTTTTGGAGTCATAAATTTCACATTCATCATTTTGGAATGTGATCACATACCCCTTTTCTTGTAACTGACCGATACTAAGTAAGTTGGCCTTCAGATCAGGAATGTAGAATACATTAGAAATAGACTCTACAAAGCCATTTCTAGTCTTGATATCTACGGTTCCTTTCCCCATCACTTGGAGAGATGAATTGTTGCCAAGAGAGACCGTAGTATGAAAATTTTCATCTAAAGTTGAGAAGAATTCCTTACAACCTGTCATATGATTGCTGCATCCAGAGTCTACGACCCATACACCTTGATCTGCAACCTTCATAGCATGGAATGACATTAATAATGTTTCTTCTTCTCTTCTCTCCATAAAATTGGATTGATTTCTTTTCTCCTTTTGGAGCCTGGTATAGCATTCATTTTTGTAATGTCCAAGGCGTCCACATCTGTAACATTCCACCTTAGACTTGTCAAAGTGTCTCTTGCCTTTGTTGTCATAATCGTTTCTGACTAGGTCTGCTGACCTGCCAACATCTTCACTTCTTTCTCGACTGCCTCTCTCACGACCTCTGCCTCTTCTTTGCCCTCTACCTCTAGAGCTTGAAATTTCACTTGGTGTGGATATCTTTAAGGCTGTCATCTCCTCTATTGCACTTGTACGATTGAGTCTCTGCTCATGTACTAACAGGGAGCTTTGGAGTTCATCTATTTGCATTTCCTCGACATTGTTTGCTTCTTCGATAGAGCATACAATGTAATCGAACTTTGGTGTTAGTGATCGCAAAATCTTTTCTACGACCGCAACATCTGTGATTGAACCACCATGCATCCTCATTTTACTTGCAAGACTTATAACCTTGCCAATATAATCATTCACTGTTTCTCCCTTTTGCATTTGGAGAATTTCAAAGTCTCTCCTAACTGCCTGTAGTTGAGCACGTTTTACTCTCGTTGAGCCTTGATACTTCCTCCTCATAGAGTCCCAAATTTCTTTGGATGTCTTCTTCTGAAGCATTGTTTCCAAGATAGTCCTATCAATGGACTGAAATAAATAGTTCTTGACCTTCAGGTCCTTCAACTTCGATGCTGCCAACAGTTGCTGTCGATCAGCTGAGAGTACCTCGCCTTCATTTGGCTCTTCATAACCTGTTTCCACCATATCAAAGAACTCCTTTGATCTGAGAAAATTTTCCATCAACATCGCCCAATGATCATAGTGACCGTCGAACCTCGGGATGGCCGGCTGAACGTAGTTCTCAACTTGTTTTTCTGCTGCCATTTTTGCTGCTGCAAGATTGCTCTGATACCAGTTGTTGGTGACAACAGAAAACTGAATTGAGATTGAGAGGAGGAGTGATTTGAATGATGGGGAGGGAGGTCCTTTTATAGGGGATTCCAGAGTGGGTTGAGATTTTCTAGGGTGATTCCGTAGTCGGTTGAGATTTTTGTGAATGAATTTGAATTTGAAACTAATTCAAATTCTATTCTATTATTAGCTATTATTAGTTTCAACAATTATTAGGAAAGGGATTTATTGACTAATAAATAATTTTATTTTTAATTTTATTTTATACGATATTAGCCAACTTTGGAGGTTGATATTATTATAAAAAAGATTTTAGATTTAAAAAAAAAAATTGGTGATAGACTCGAATGGCCGACGGATAGGACCAGCTTTGTTCATTAATATCAGAGGAGTTGACTTTGACGAATTGGTTGGAGGTGAATAAAATTGGATTATTATATTATTACAAGTTGAGAAGAACAAACCAAATCTTTCCAAGCTTAAAAAGTGGTCCAATTTTGGATCGTCTTTGTTTTTAGACTGCATTTTAAAAATCTTGGGAGAAACTCGAGAAAGAAAAATTTTAAGAGACAATATTTGGTAGCAGTGGGCTTGGATCATTATAAATGATATCAGAGTCAGACATTGGACTATGTGCCAGCAAAGACACTGGCCCCGAAGAGGAATAAATTTGGTGGGATCCCACATCGATTGGAGAAAGGAACAAGTGTCTGCAAGGACGCTAGGTGTCACGGTCATGTTCGCCCAAGGCGTGTTGCCCATGGTCGCATGCCCATGACAAGTCAAACCCTTTATGTCTTTTCATAGTCTAGTGTTTTACTTTTGTATTTCTAGGAAGCATGATGTTTTAGAAATATCATGTTTAGGCCTGTCAGACATGAAATGTCTTAGAATGTACTATAGGAGGATACCACTAGTTGTCAACTTCTCCCTGTCCAAGGTTATATACTGTGAGTCGTTGTTATTTCTCCCTTACTTGCTTATATAACGTCTCTTTCAAAAATCTATCTTTCGAAAATCTCTCTCTGCCCTTGTTTTCTAAAACCTTCTCTTAAACCAAGGCTAGAGGCTCGAGCATACGTTGTTTGGCCGTAGGCAATGCAAGAGCAAATTGGCTTAGCTCACTTGTCGTTGGAAAGTGAGTGTTACACAATCGCAAGTCCGTTGTCATCAAGAGTGTGATTGTGACACTAGGCCCCATAGGGGGTGAATTGTGATATCCCACCTTAGTTGAGAAGGAGAACGAAGCACTTTTTATAAGAGCGTGGAAACATTTTACTAACAGACGCGTTTTAAAGTTTTGAAGGGAAGCCTGAAAGAGAAAAACTAAAAAAAGACAATATCTGCTAGCGGTGAGTTTAAGCCGTTACACAAAATTTACGTACGAATGAAAACGAGTAATAAAAAATATTTAAAAGAATTTGACGTTACAACGTCTGAAATAGTTGAAAAAAGAAAGGATTAGATGGTGAGAAGATGTGCTAAGATTTCCACCTAACCTCTTTGAAAGAAGTCTCCACAATGGGTTCAAGGATTGTGGCCAAAAGTGGGCAACACTCTACTCCACTTGGTCTACTCATAATTTAATAATTGAAGCTTTTGAATGTGATCTACTTATTGTTCACTAATTTCAAGGCTAAAAATCATTAACAAAATATAATGTGCAAAATTATTTCTAACATAATTTTAGAAATAATTTAAAAATCAAATGTGGGCAACACTCCACTCCAATCCACTCCACTTTTCCGTGGTTTAGCGTGTACTAGCTGAAGGGTAGGCTCAGGGGTACATATATGCCTATCTGGTAGGTCCATGTATGCATACGTGGGTCGTAAATAGAAAAGTACTGTACATCCAATTTTTGGCCTAGATTTGCAAAGTAGAGTTCAAAGACAGGAAATGATTTTATGGAAGGATAGGTCCCTTCATCATTGTTTGTGTATGTAATACTCGACTTTTTTGGAGTCAGCTTACTAGGTATTTCTTAAAATACTCCAGCCACGTGTACTCTCATTTTCAAATAAAGGAAAGGTACCTCTACACTGATGACAATATCATCCTGACGACCATAGAATAGAAATTAGGGTATATGCATTTTTCTTGTTCCATGTAGCTCTTGGAATAGACCAAGACATTGTTTATTCCCTTCCTTATTTTTGTAATTGTTTAACGATTTTTTTGTTAAGTCCATGGCATTGTTTTAAGAATATGTTCACAAATGATGTAGATTTTGTTATGTAATACAACGTCTCATTAAAATAAAAAAGAAAAGAGAAACATAAAAGTTATTGTAGGGTGAAGAACATAAGATTGGATGGGATGCTCCCCAAAAGACAAGAACAGCAACAAAAAGAAGAACTTAGAGCTGATCCAAACAAATGAGGTATCAAGGGTGGTTGCTTAATATGGGAGGAACATAGCCTCCTCCCCATGGGACATCATCAGCAGTCGGTTTCTTTGATGTACCCTTCCCAACCTCTCTGTACTCCATCGCCATTTTGCCTGAAACCAATTGAAACCATGAAACCATGGATGCTAGTGCTACGTATCAGAGACAATAATGATGGGAAACAAGACAGACAACTTACGAGAATGAGGATTGTCGAGTAAAGGGTTGCTGTTGGTTGCAGAGGCAGTAGAGGCAACGAGAAGCAAAGCAAAGAAAAGCAGCCTCAAGAGAAGGGAAATCCGGATCCTCCTGGGGGACGCCATTTTTTTAATAAGCTTTTGGAGGTAGCTCAAGGCCTAACTTTGTTTACTTATATTTAAGATGCCCCAACTTACAAGACTTCAGCTCGGCGCTGTGGCTGTGGCTGTGGCTGTTGCTACTTCCACTTCCACTCGTGAGCTCCAAGAGTCAAACATGTCGGCCATTTTGAGTGGTGGACACTCGGGTTTCATGGCCTCACACTACTCTAGATTTTTTTTTTTTCCTGTGGTCACCAACGTGCAATGTACTTAATTTAGAGTTTTTATAAACGGTAGATAGTGATTTTCAATTCTTTTAACTCTTTCTTAGTAATCTTATCCTCCGGATCACTCTCATTCGTGATTTCCTTACCCTTCGTTCCTCAAGTGTCACATGCCTATCAACTTTCGTTTTGGTTCGTCCCTGAGCCACATTTTACTAAAAGAGATACCGCTCTGATACATTGATAATATCTCATGCCCAAAATTCGGACCAGGATTTCGAATCCTTGGTACAAATCTTGAGCCTGGGAAGCTATTGGTTGGTATATTTGGCCCTCTACTTCTTAAGGGCGAATATTTACCACTAAGCTCTAAGTGTAGTGAGATCAGTCATCGAAAAGGAGGAGGAAGTGCAGGAGTTGTAATTTCATGCCCCTTAGGCTACTCGTCTTCCGATTTTGAAGAGGACAAAGGTGAAGAATAAGAGTGCCAAGGTTGGCAGGTGGTCCGACTGTTTCCTACCTACCACTTACCTCCGTCGACTTGGGCTGTGAAGTCAAGGAAGTCGGCCATTTCTTTCTTTCTTTCTTTGTATTCACTGCTCACTCTAAGTGATAAAATTGCATATTTTTGTGTGTTTGACATTGACATAAGTAATTACAAAATAGAAACACTGTAAACAACAAGAGTAGTATGCTATTAAACTCTGATTATTAAGCTTGAATTTAACTACAACGACACACACACACCACGCCTTTAAAGGCCACAACCTTGCAGGAAAAGAAATTCATAAAACTTGTGGATCAGACATCCTTATTATCCAAACCCACCAAAAGGGCAAAGAAGAGTAACTAAAGATAAAATACACTAACAGACCTCAAGACCTTGCCCTTACGAGGAATGGGGAGGAGGAGGAGGAGGAGAACGAGGAGGAGGAGGAGAATAATGTCCTCTCCAAGCAGTATCCAATTGTCGAGCTATTAATTTGCTGCCTCCTATCACACCATTGCGCTCCGTCGCCATCTCACCTGTTCACTCGAACACAAAAAGTGATAAAAGCCTCATGAAAAGAACACAGTTAAATCACTTGTCAACTCAAAAGCTTAAACGGACTTACGGGCTGTGCGAGTGACAATGTTAGCCCCAGCAAGTTCTCTTGCAGAAACACTGACAGCAATAAGAAGGAAAGCCAAGAAGGCAACCTTCTTCCAAGCAACCAAAGCTGTAGGTGAAGCCATTGGTTTGTGATTGTACAAAGCTCAAAATTGTGTGTGGAATTAAAGAGACTTTGGTGGGTATATATATTGGCTAACCCAATACGCTAATGGGAGGGCTTCACTTTCAAGGAAACAGATTTCAAAGTTTTGGTCTCCACAACACTTTTTGACTCGGAGACCGTTTGGCGATTTACCACTAGCGGTCATCACCAACTTTTATATTTTTCCAAGGAAAATTCACCAACCTGTGTTACTCAGTCAATGAAGCCGGCCGTCTATATACTTTCGTTTAATATGTTCAGAAATTTCTAGCAATAATTTACATATCATTGTAATGGGTTTGATGAAAAACAATAAAAATGTCATTTGTTCCACAGAAATAAGAAAGAAGTAAAAGGGACTAAGATCTTGTACAGTACAAGGATCACTTGTTTTGCTTAGCAGTAGCAGTTCTCTGAACAGTGGAAACACCATCTACGAATTTGGTCCGGAAAAGTACATTGGCATTGTTGAACATGCCTTCTTTGAGTGAAACAACGATGAACTGTTGGATCAAAAGAATGAAAAGGATAAGCAACAATAACATTGTCTGCTTGGATCAAAATGAGCCGACAGTTCACACAATTACTGATATGAATCTTTTCTTTCAATAATATTTCATCCTGCTAGAAGTCATCCCATCTTAATTCTCATATTTTGATTGTTTTATGGCTAGTAAACCAATTAGCCTTTTATTTTGAAATGCAACTGTACGGAAAACATGTTTCAAAAAAAATAATAAATGAGATGAGTGTCGAGAAAATTAAAGAAACCTGTGAATGTGGGAAATGAGCCTTGATCATCCTCCCGATGTTCTGTGTATGGCTCAAATCAAGGGCTGCATCAACCTGAAAATCAAGGAACACACAATGATGGTTGCATATCAATTTGATGAGGACAGGATGTTCTCCTATATATAGGGACAGAAGTGAGTAAAACAAATTAAACTAAAAGTGAAAAAAAAAATGTCTTATCATGACACTTTCCAGCTGCGCTGTAAATAATAAAAAAAAGATATTCAAAAAAGAATTTATATTATCCCATTAATTCCAATCAACCCTTTGATCATCTCTTTCTTTCTTTTTGTTACCCTTTTGGGACCTAAGAAGTACAGCAGAGTGAGATATTAAACATACAAGCACCTATTCCCAAACCCCAAGAAAAAGGGGATAAAAGGGAGAGCAGCAAAGAAAGGAGAGAAAAGGACACAGATGATAGAGCTCACAGTAATCTTAATTAGCTCAAAACGAGGTCAAGGAAAGGTGCTAAAAAGAGGCGTAAATCATCCGGTGTAATCCGGAGCTAGTCTCCATCAAATTTCCAAACAAAGATCCCGAATAAAAAACATAATACGTTGATCAAATTTTAAAGTGCATTTTACAAAGAACCACAGTCAAGAAAATCGAACGAACCTCATCCAGGATATAAAGTGGTGCTGGCTTGAAGAGAAGCAATGCTAAAATTAGAGAAAGTGCCAACAAAGATCGTTGACCGCCACTTAATTCTGATAATGACTGCTTCCAAACACCGCCAAATGCCACTCGTACTTCAAGACCATCTAAGAAGCTGCAACCTTCAGGAGGCTCTAATTTAGCCGTGGTCCCAGGTAGTAATGTAGAAAAAATGGAACCAAAGTCACTGTATAAAGATAATACCAAACAGGATGCTCAGTCCACTTATTTGAGTCGAGGAAAACAGGGGAAGAAAATGGACAAGAATGAACTAAAATGAGATAGCAAACGATCTACACAATTCTACTCACCTGTTAACTTTTACCCAAGTAACTTTCAGGGTTTCCTTCTTTTTCTCATCTAATTCTTCGATCACCTTCTTTATTTTAAATTTATCGTTCTAAAAAAGAGAATTTAGTTAGTAAAATGAAGACAAGGAAATGTATGCATAATTGATGAAACTAACCTCGATGATGTTCTTCTTGGACATCAAATCATTGTACTCATCCTCCGCTTTCTCAAACATTGCCATTACTTTCTTGTTCACCCTTTTCTCAAGGCTTCATATGCAAAAGAGAAAAGTTTAGAGGGAGTGACAGTAGGGTGGTAACGATTTTAGCATAATCTTTCAAACTTCACAACAATCAGTTAAGCATCTATCAAGATCGGTGTTGCATAAGTGCAAAAGCATGCACAATATGCCCAAAAAAATTAGGATAGCCATTTAAATAGTAATATTTGAAACTTGAATTTCTAAGCCATGCCACTCACCTGGATTGTTGAGCCTGCAGTCTTTCAAGTTCTTCTATAGCTTTACAAGGATCACGTGATTCAAAATCATAATCAGTTCCACTTTTTCCAAATAGCTGTTTCTCAGATGCAATCCATGCATGTTTCTCAACCAATTTGTCCACTCGAACAGAACAATCTTTCCTTTCCATCTGTAATCGTTTTACCTAACATAAAAACAGAAGGTATTGTTTATTGATAGTGTCAACTCGATTACCTTAGAATGAATACGATATTAAGTATTATACATCATTTTCCATTTTCTTCTTCTCAATACTCATTTCACTAAGTTTATGTTGAAGTTCTTGCTGCTCTTTGACAATGCAACTGATTTGGGAATCACATTCCTTCATCTTCAAACGGACTGCATCGAGCTCAGACTGAGCCAGATCATTTTTACTTTTTATGGAAAGTACCTGCAATGGAGAGAATCAGGTAACAATAATTTCTCTCAACTTCAGGGAGCTAAAGGTTTTTCTTATACCTTGGCCCTCTTTTCTTCTAGTTCAAAGGTTAAATTGTTAATTTGTGTTTTCATAGCAATTAATTGAGCCTCTAATGTTGCCTTCTCTTGTACAACAGCTTCCATTTCCATGACAAGCTTCTCCCTTTCATTTTCATGCCCCTAAAAGCAAGTAGGACCATGTGTTAAAAAGGATGATAAGTTAGACACCATGCTGACAAAGTGATGGCACAGTTGTTAATAAATTATCGGAATATACATCAACAATTAGCTATCATGGAATCGCCAGAAGAATAGAATTCCAAGGTGCGTGGCTTCCCCCAAAACATTTTCCATATTACATACGCCTCAAACCCTACAATGAGCATATGAAGGTGTCTGGATGAAGTATTTCATTTTCCTGTAATATTTGTGTTCTTCTAAATAGTTATTCAGTTTTATACCTATCTCGTCACTTGTGAAATTTTTTACTTGACCAAGTGAGCGCAAAATTTTGAATCTAATAAAAAAATAAAAGAAATGCGTACAGGAGGGCGTGTATTCAACACGATATTATTCTTAATTACCAATTTTCAATGAGAAAGTCAGGAATGGTTATTTCTACTGAAGCCGTGTACCTTTAAATCCTTTAAACATGACTGCAGTTTAGATTTCGTCGCCTTAATCATTTGCTCAAGGTTTTTTAACCTTCCTTCTCGATTATTGTCATGCTCTTTGATTGATTTTTCAAGCAACGAAACAGCATTCACACAATCCTTATATTCAAGTTCCTTTCCTTTGGCAGTAGCTTTTGCTTCTTCAAGCTCCTGCTCAATCCTCTTCACCAATTCACCAAGCTTAAAAGACACCAAGAGAACAGAATAAAAAGCCAAAACAAATTGAGTTCAAGATAAAAAAGATTCGAGCATCAAATTACAATCTAAACATAATTCCAAACATTAGACTTATATAAAGAGGTCAAAAGTGATAAAACCTTATGATGCTCATTTTGCTCTGCTCTTGTCTGAAATAACGAGAGATCATTCATTTTAAGCTCTAACTTCGCCTTTAAGTCCGTAAACTTTTTTTGGAGTGGAAGGATCTCTGAAATCTGACATAAAAAAACAATTTAAACATTAAGAATTTTGAAATAGGTAGCTGACCAGAACACCATTCAATTTTCCAAAAGTATTCCGCCACAAAGAAGTACTGAAATAATTTTAAATAACCACAAGAAATGCATGAAAATTGTGCAGCCTTCAACAAGTAATAGTTAGATAACTTGACAAATAATTTATAAATACACTTGGACGTTGAGTTTTTTTTCCCCTGTGAATAAAGAGCAATTTTGACAGAAAAATACGAAGACAAAGCAGTCTATATTTGTTTGTTTACATTAAGAAATTCCTTCTTCGTGTATCATGTAATAAAACCATGTATTACCCATTGACATTATTGTTCTTAAAACCAAGAAATGGTATAAACTGCAACCAATGAACTTCAGAAAGATATTGCAGAAATCCTACTAGTTGGCTTGCTTATATCTCTTTCTTTCCATAAAAGTCGAGAGAAAAACTGTACAGCGTACCTTTGCTTCAATGTCAGATAATTTTTTCTGATGCATGGAAAGTTCGGCTTCCATCCCTTTCAAATCATGAAGCTGCCTCAACAATTGACCACCACCCCTGTCAAGAGCGATAATTGCTTAACAAGCTGAGTTCAAATTTTGGAAGTATCTGAGCAATTAAAGCTTGAAGGCAAATATGCTATTTTTATTCAACATATACCCAGGTCAAGGGCATACGGCGTTCCCTGAACCTAATCAAGAGGTTTTAAGTAGGCAAGAAACACCTGTTTACTTTGCATATCCATAATCTTTAATGTTCATGCTAAGTCTATAAACAGAAAAAGAGAGTTTAGAGGTATACTTGCGACTTCCTCCAGTCAATAGACCACTCGGCTGAAAAATGTCACCTTCAAGTGTAACACTTGGGGTGTGAATTTCTCTATTAAAAGCAACCTGTAGATTGATAAATAACAAAAAGGCTATAAGCAGACTTATTATTTTCTCTAAGAACACATCAATTCTCTCAGCATGGACACTAATTAACATACCTCTTTTGCAGCATCAATATTTTTGCAAACAAAGGTTGAACCGAATACATACTCCATTGCACTCTACAATGCGCACCAATTTAGAGAAACTCGTTATTTGCATTGAGAAAACAAAAGTTCCCTAACAACCAAAAGCACAATTGCAACCAAGTCCATTCATCCGTATCTTGCTACAAAAAGAAAACATTTCTAGTACAAACTTGAAATGGCCATCATTATTGCATACAACCACAACCAGGTTGCTATATCAAACTTCAACTGCATAAAATTCCCTTTATTTCCCAACAATCTATTAAATCATCTTTCCCTTGATCAAGATCTCACAGAAAAGAAACGCCAACATATATCAACAATTTAAGGCTATAACCACATCCAATAAAAAGGAAAAGTCTAAGCATACCTTCAATTCTTCTTCATACCCAACTAAAGAAAGTGCAAGTTCGGCATTCTCCTTCCCAACCTAAAAAGGTAACCGATTGAAAAAAAAGATCTAAATAAGCGAACTTAGAATGCCAATACTGTGAAGAGAACTAAGTTAAGTAACCAACCAATTTGACAGCAGCATGTTGAATTCTTGGGGGAACGGGATTAGATTGTATCTTACTCAATGGTATAATTGTTACTCTCCTCCGAAGATCACCAGTCTGAAGCAACTGCTTTCCAGTATTTTCATTGTCTACAACTATATTAAACATTTTTCCACCGGCAGTGACCTGCATATTCACTTAACTTGAGAGCACATATTCTAGTACATATTTATGAATTGCAACATTTATAACAATCTACCTCTAAGGCGGTCATTGCAGAACTATCTTTTACTTTGATAAGTTTTGCAACTACTCCTTTGACCTTTGACCTATCAAAATTTTTTATAGGGTCGCGGTATTTGAATTCAACACTAGCTAATTGTGCTGAAAGGTTGCGTATCTCATCTTTCAGCTTTTGTACTCTCTCCATTTCAAATGCACGTTCCTGCATAAAGATATAGGTTAACATGATGATCAATCAAATCAATATCGATGCATTAATTAGTTAGTACAAAGAATCAAAGAAATAGCACTGGCCTTTTGTAAAGCTTCTAACTGGCCCTCTTCGTATGGGAGAGACTCCAACGAAAGCTTGACATTCTCTACATCTTTTCTTTTAGTACTTAACTCATTCTCTACAGAAATAGCTTCTTCACGCTTTGACAATAATTGCTTAGTTTTCTCCGCAAGTTCCTTTTCACAATGGCTTATTTTTGTTTTCAATTGTTTTAGTTCGGTTTCAGCACTCCCAACAGCTACTTTAGCATCGCCTAGTTGATCTTCAAGACATTTCTTCTCATCTCCACTTCCCTTGCCAGCTGATACTCCCTGTACAAGTTTTTTTTTTTTTTTCCCTTAAATCATACATTTAAATGTCGAGTGCGAGAAATGAAGTGTCAATAATGCAATCGACCCATGAAACCATCGGTTACCTGATATTCTTTCTCATAATCTTCCAAGTTCTTAGTCAGCTTTTCAACTGATTTTCTTAGATCAGAAGCTCCTTCTTCAGCCTTACTAACAGCAGAGGCTCTCTTTTCCACAGAGTTTTTTGAATCTTCTATATTACTAATCATCTAACAAAACCCACATTTAGAAATTAGAATACGTTTATCTAAATAACGAGCCAAAGATGTGAAATTCCATATGAACTAAAGATAACTATATAAGAATTTCAATCAAGTTCAAGAAGCTTATGGGACATATAAAATCATGTTTGAGATTGTAAGCCAGAAACCTTTTCAGCATTTTCCTTTTCACCCTTGAGAGTGTCTTCTGTATGCTCCAGTACAGTCGTTTCCCTAATCAGATCATTAGATAGCAGATCTACTTTATTTGTTAAAGTTTTTACTTCAGCCCCCATATTGGCTTCCTTTTCTGCAACCAATGTGGTGATTTTTGTCTCCAAATCTTTTATTTCCGACTGCATCCTTACTGTACCGTCATCAATCTCTGAAATCTTTGCCTTCATTTGTTCTACCTGACTAACTGCATTATCCCTTACGTTCTCAGCCAGCACATATTCATAGGCTATGCAAAACCTCTTAAGCCTATCTAAGTCAGCATTGCCATTTGACCATTGCATGTACTGCATTCGTTCTTTCCTCAGCTTCTCTAGAGCAGGCAGTATCTCCTTGTCAAGAAGATTATTGATCTCATCTACCTTATTTTGCTTCTTGTCAAGTGTTTTCAAAGCAGCCTCTTTCTTTGTCTCGTACATTCTTGTACCTGCAGCTTCTTCAAGCATAGATAAAATTTCCGGCGGTTTCATATTTAAGACTTTGGTGATGCGGCCTTGCATAATCAGAAAGTGTGGATTGTTAACATTAAGCTGCACTGAGTGGAAAAGATTTTGAACTTGAATAGGCTGCGCAAGCTTCCCATTGATCAGATACTTGTTCCTCCCTCCAACCACAATCTGTACAATGTGAAAAATTAGCTACAAACATCAAATTTTATAATTTGACAAAAGAAGAGTCATTGATTGAGAGATAACCGTGTTTTTTTTCCTTACTTTCTATAAACACAGGAAACTATAGTTGAATGGTGTATAAGTTACTAATATCTAAATTTTCCGCACGGCTAAGCTAGTTAATGAGAAATTCCAAAGGAAAAATATGAACCGCAGCATCTGTGCGGCAAATAATCAAGAAATTGTAGACGTTGATCGACAGTCTGTTTACCATCCACTACTAAACTGAGGCAATAGTAACGAAAAAATCAACTAGCGGAAAAAACAAAATTCCATAATATTTAAACAAAAAAACATAAAGAGCAGCTACAAAGTTACAACACCTGTCTGGTCACTGTAATCTCCTGGTGATCCTCATAACCAAGTGGACTCCGTTTCCTCTCAGAATTATCGAACACAATCGACACAGTTGCCTTGGTAATACCCGCTTGCCCCTGCTTATACACTAGCTCCTGAAGATTCGAAGCTCGAACCTGCTGCAAATTGGTAATTCCCAGAACAAAGCAAATCGAATCGAGAATATTGGACTTTCCAGAACCGTTAAGCCCAGTAATTGCATTGAAGTGAAGATCGAAACCCGGTACAACGGTCCTCGTCGCGTAGGATTTGAACCCCTCCAGACAGATTTCCTTGATGTGCATCGTTCCCAGATACAGGGAAGGCTACAGCTACAGGTCACAGAAGCTCAAAACCCAGATTACACTCAAATTCGAAAAACGAAAACGGTGTATTCTGAAAGAACCCCTAACAGAGATTGTTAGAAGGGTTGTTCAAACGCTAGTTAATCGGATTCGGAGGTAGAAACCCTAGAGCTCTGGGCTTTCAGAGAGTTGTGGGAGAATTTCGAAGTGAAATATATCTGAAGTTTGCTCCATCGACCGGGCGAGATATAAAAGAAGAGAACTCTCGAAGGCGGGAAATCGCTCAGTTCTTCATCGTCCCCATTTTTCAAAAAATATAATAAATAAAAAGAAAATAGGAGCTTTTTTATATTTTAAGTATTTTTCATCCGCAATTATTTCCGTTTTTTTTTTTTTTAATCAGACTTATGGGCCGCAGCCTGCATCCATGTTGGATCCATTTGAGGCCCAAATATTTTGGAAGCTTAGTTATTTTCTGGAATAGATAATTTACATAAATAACCAGACAATTTTTAAAAAGAAAACGTATAATTTTTATTAAATTTTCCCCAAATAGAAAAACATTAAAAATTTTAAAAAGGTCTTGGATCTCTGCATCCATAGATGGTATGGGAGTATATAATTATATGTATTAATTTTTATAAATAGAATTTTCTACCATTAGGAAGAAAAAAAAATACAAATACATCTAAAACTGATATAACGGTTGAAAATTGTTGAGAGAGAGTTCTGCGTAGCTAATTAAAGGGTTGATGGATTTATAAGTGTTGGATGATGAAAGTCCTATAATTTGATCATAGATTTATAATAAAAAAATATTCTCTCTATTGATAAGAGATCTTTTGGAAAAGGCTAAAACAAAGCTACGAGAGCTTATATTCAACGTAGAAAATATTATACTCATGAAAATGAAAGAGAAAGTCAAACAAGCATTTTGACATTATTGGGATTATTGTGGCTCAGAAATGCATGGTCAGTTTCAAGGGATTCATAGACAAATTAATCCATACAAAGTGAGTGGAGGAAAGAGGAATATGATAAGCTGTTTGGAATCTAACTTGGAAAGCACCAGCACAGCCCAATGCACCGACGATTGCAGGGTAAAGCTTCCCTATCCCCATCTAACATTTACAAAAGAACAAATGCTTTTCCTTGTTTTTGTTGAAGGAATATTATATATTGTTTAATTTAAAGAGAATAATAGAGTTAGAGAAGTGTTCAACTCTGCAACACTAAATTCAATATTTTAACATATCCCTTGTAAATTAAAACAAGTTTGAGTCACGTTTATGCATTCAACAAAAACTCCATCATCAAATCAAAACGTAATTTACTTTCCAAACGATTCGAGTTTATCGACCTAAATTATGAATCGTTTGCTTGTCCTAACACTGTTCGGATTCCGAGAAAATTGCACAGAACAAAATCATAAATCCTATTGCAACAGATCCAAACACGAAATAACAGGAAGAGATTACATCTGAAGCTCTATAGGTATTAAGATTGGAGGATACAGAGATCACAATTCTAATTAATTACAAATCCGTGCTCGGAAAAGTTCGATGAATCAACATCGAGATCGAGCAAGGAAGAAGAAAGAAAGCAAAAAAGGCCGAAAATCATCAATCAATATGGACATTTTAATCGATCTACAAAGACGAAAAATAAAAAGAGAGAGTTAGAATTTGAAACACCATAGAAACTTCAAGAACTCAAAGCATTTGAACGTTTCTAGCCTTCTCTTGCTTCTCTTTCTCAGAACTTCCACGGCGGACTCTGTTTCCAGGAATCGAACTGTTTCTTCAGTGAAAACTTCATCCCATACGTATCCTTTCATATCATCCTTACCGAAAAAGATGTCTCCGACGACATCGTAATTCGAAGGACTGCTGCAAGACTTGCCGCCGCCGCCGAATTCGTAGGGAAGGGTATCTCTCGCCATCTGCAACTACTCTTCAATAAACCAGAGTAAATGAAAAAAGAGTTGTATTTATACAGAGACGTATAAACAAATATTATTTATTTTTTATTATTTTCTTCGACGGAAAATAGTTTAATAAGAATTTATTGCATTTAGATAAATATAAAAATTAGTTTTACTTGACAAATTTTTTAATTTGAATATTAATATTTTAATGGCCATGATTAGTAGAGCTTCCACTAATTTACTAATTTATTAAGCTTCAAAGTTCAATTACTTCAAATATATATTTTTTTTTTTTACTTTATTTAAATTTTTTTCTTTTATAATTTCATATTTTTAATTATATAATATCTGGAGAAAATTTAAGATACAAATTGAAAGGTCTCAACGAGTTCATTACACTCTTGGGGTGGTCTGAGTCTCAGAGAAGCTCGCTGAAACAATCTAATGTATCCATGAGGGGATCTACAAAGCCTGCATTTCCAAACTGGTTTGCCCATTCCCCATGCTTGAAGATGATGTGGTGCCTTCACCATCATTTTCCGACTTCATTTCTTGAACGGCTGGCGGGTTCACGATCGTCATTGGCACCACAAAGTTATCGGCTAGGTGTCCCTTCATCTCCCTGTGTTCTTGACAAAGCGCGCACCAGTGCAGGCAGCAATGTGTCATGCAAGGATCACATGGGGAGTTCTGCAATCAGCAATACTACGATTAACAAACTGCATGTGCGAAAATGCAACAACTCAAGCCTACAGCTAGCAGATATTGTCTGTTGTAACCTGTCACATATCGCTGTCAGATTCATGATTATAAAACGCATCTACTAGAGAGAGTTATCCACACCCTTATAAGGAATGCTTCGTTTCCCTATCCAACCGATGTGGGGTCTCACAACCCACCCCCTTAGAAGCCCAGCGTCCTCGCTGGCACACCATCTAGTGTCTGGCTCTAATATCATTTGTAATAGCTCAAGTCCACCGCTAGCAGATATTGTCCACTTTAGCCCATTACATATCGTAGTCAGCTTCACAGTTTTTAAACATGTTTGCCAGGGAGAGGTTTCCACACCCTTTTAAGGAATATTTCGTTCTCCTATCTAACTAATATGGGATCTCACAGAAAACATATAGTATCCATTAGTCAGAATCTGGTTATTTTCGGTGTCTGTAACCACAGATTGTCAAGTTAATAAATCAACACTGAATATTACCTTAAGATGATACTTCTTCTGCAAAGATTGGCGGACGAGTCCAGTGTATATGCCACACATCCACCAGGTAAACAACAATCCCTCACAAATGAGAAAAGGCATGTTTGGATCAATGCAATGGAATGCTGCAGTTGCCGTCGCCAAGGCAATGCCACCTTCAACAAGTATAGCGTGACAAACACATGGCTTTCTCCAGTCCATATCGTCGTCTCTCAAGCTTTCGACATTGCGCCCAAACAAAACACATGGACAGAACAGTCCAGTCCAACCTGTATACGCAAAATAGGCATGTGAAACGAGCAGCACCAATAGTAGAGTTGCAGAAGTTTCAATTTTTAACATGTACAAGGTTTCCCAAATGTTCTATGCATGCTAGATGAGGAAAGAGAGCAACCAGGAAGCTAAGGGAACTAGGAAGAATTCATAGTTTCAGTAACCACTCCTAAGAATTTGTTTTGGTAAGAAACCGAATTGTCTCACCAAAAAATGAGGTGTCCGACACTAACTACAAAAAGGACTTCAGTCCAAAAGAAGCATTTCTTATAAGGGTGTGGAACCTCTCCCTAGCAGACGCATTTTAAAATCATGAGACTGACGGGCCAAAGCGAACAATATCTGCTAGCGGTAGATTTTGAATGTTACAAATGGTATCAGAGCCAGACACCGAGCGGTGTGCCAAGGGGGGTGGATTGTGAGATCTTAGATGTTCATTGAGCGGTGTACCAAGCGGTGGGCTTATTACTATAATTCATTGACAAGGTATGTAATTGTAAGTCTTAGATGTTCAGAAACACAAGTCATTATCATACTGCAAAGCCGTTTACCAAGATCCCACCTGAAAACCATAGATTAAGAAGAATGCTATATATATGGAAACTTACAACTTTGTGGATCTTGAGTGCAGCCAAAAATCCCAGTTGTCCAAGGTTCATCCGCTGGAGGCTCGAAGCTTTCGGGTAGCGCCTGTCCACACTCGTTGCATTTTCTTACATTTAACTGAAATTCATCCAGAGAAATTGCAATAGTAAAAGGTTACTACCAAAATTATAAAAATTTCATACACATAATATATTTAGCACAAGAATATGGTATCTAAACAGGAATCATAGTATGCATAAAAAGAAGTCAAACAGTAGCAAATCAAGAAAATCAAAGATGTTTCATTGCTATGTAAGCTTCTATTGAGTATATCCCTAGAGACACCACTTAAACAACCTCACCGATATCTAAAAAACGAACAGTTTAACAAGTATGAATGTTGTTGTTAGCACATTATCGACACACAATCAATAGTCAAGGAGCGAACATCATCGAATTTTAGCCTTCCTCCATCGTTTAACATTCATCAATCTTATTTAACAGCTGATTTACCCTGCAACTTTTAACGTATCAAAAAAAGCCCACGATTCGAACCTATAACCTCAAGAACATTTAAATATGTAGCTTTCTCCTTTGATCATTGCCTCCTAGGCTCCTTGAATTTATGATACTCTCTCACTATTAAAATACCAATTCTACATTTTCAATGATATTTCTTAGGGAACTTTTACATCAAAATGCACAACTTCAAGAACAATGAATCTACTCACAATTGGATCTACAGAAGAAACTACAAAATCTTAATGTAACAACAGAAAAGCTCGAATCAACAGAGAGAACTGTCAAAAAGAAGCAGTAGCAAAAATAATTCCTAGAAATGTATCAATTAACCTGAGGAACTTCAATGGGCTGGTTAAGCTCCCCCGGCTTGATATCTTCTAAAGGCGCTTGATCTTTCTTCAACTTCACATACCGCGAAGGCGCAGCCCCATCCCCCATCTAAGATCGTCCACCAACAAAAGAAAAACGATAGATCATAAACCCCGTAATTTATTCTGCAAATAGTAAGTAACTTGCATCCAATCCAACATTCTTCCATCTCTTGAAATGCATTGGATCCATAGAACGGGGAAGAAACGAGTTATATTCAAACGTATAAGAATCAAACCTTGGAAACGATTTCGACCCTTCCACTAATCTTTTTCTGGGAGTGTGAAAAATGCGAAGATCAAGGTGAAGAACACCAAACAAAAGGATGTAAAGATTCTTACCAAGCCTGGCAAGAAAATCGACTCGCCCAACGAATCTTCAGCGGAAATGCCCGCTTAATTATCGAAGATCTGATTTCCCCCGAGATTCAGTGACCTTGAAGAGTCAACTGATCCACAATTTTCCCTTTGACTTGTAGGAAAAACGGAAATATAATACCGACGTAATCAAATTCGATGCGTATGTGTTTTGGACAGTGAAATGGGCGGGTACGTGGTAGACATCACTCCCCGAACCGCCCGGATTATGTTTCGCGGAGATTTTTGGAAATTATTCCATTTTTTTTAATGGTGTTGATTATATCAACTCAAAGGTTGAATCTTTATTATATTTAACTAATTCGTTTTAAAGTATATCATTGATGAAATTGAAAATTTGAATTCTCACTTAACACGTTGAACTTAAAAAATTTGTAACGTTCGAGATATACGTTAGAAATATTGTATTCTAATTACACAATGTCTTGTCCTTATAATTTGCAACGTCCCGTAACTGAATTTCTATACCTTTCAGCATCACCCCATACAACTTTTAATGTGAAAAAGTAATATTATTTACAACTAAATAGACATACTTAGAAATCTATTCCATTAGAGAGTAATTTATATACTTTAATGTCTAATATAATATAGACACGTAGAAAGCAGAGCAACGAAGAAATCTCATGGTGTGTGTATGGGCTATTTTGAGAGCTTCTGAAAACCGGTTCAAATGAAGATATCAACTTGTTAGGAAGCACCCCAACAAATTACCTAATCTAAGAAAAACGAATATGGTGTCTAATCAAGCTAACTGTATTACCTATTAAAAATAATCAATGTTAATGATCGTAAGGCGAAAGATATTTCAGTCAAAAAAGTGCTAATCTAAGTTGACACGCCGCATCTTACATACAAGGTTTGCTGTTGGAAGATCAAGCTCCTTTCCAGAATCAGATTTGAGAAGATCTTTCAGCTGGTCTCTTGGAGTTGAAAAGCAAGTTAGGAATGTGGCGAGTGCAGGAGGAATCTGCATTGAAAGGGCGGAGAGCACGTTAGTCAGATACTCAACGTCGACAGACAACTGTTGCGCCCCACGATCGGTAACATATTGTATGCCGCGCAGTTGCTCTGTGTAAAGCGCAGCAGTACCCTCAGCAACCTTCAGAAAACAGAACAGAGATTCACATTAAGTGTTTCATTACAAAGTAACAAACACAGAGGATGATGATACATTGATACTCTATTTTTTGGTAACTAATGCCAAGATTTGGGATCAAGGCATCGAGTATACATAACGGGGACAAATAAGTTAGACCAGAATTTATAAAAAAGATAACTGGGTTGTTTCTTTAATTTCTTCAATGTATGAATGTGACTTTGGTACCTTGCACATCCATTCTGCAGCGAAAAATTGAGCCTCGTCATTGTTGGCATTGCTATTAGAGATACCCTCAGCAAGTGGCTCCAGCTGTTGGGGTAAAGTGAGAAGATATTCACCAACACTGGTAACGTAAGACTGGGGGTAGGAACTGAAGATTGGAAGCGGAAAGGCACTAGGTTCCTCAACGGAAGTCCATATTGCCAGACGAGATACATCGCTTAGGCGTTGTCGAACTTTGGATATGAGAACATCATATACAAGTTCATTAACCTTGTCCGCAAATGCTGCAACTCTCTGAGATGCGAGTGGAAGAGCATGGAAACGTGGATCTTTTGACTGCATGACAATAAAAGAAACTACTCAGATGCTAAAACAGAGAGAGAAAGAACCCAAAATTCTACGAGTCTACCAGGGAAAGCAGGGAACAAGGCATCTCACATAGATAAAAGTAACGAGTAGAAAGAGAGGTACAAAAATTCATTAACCTGATCTAAGAGGTTGAAGAGCTTTTTTGCCTTCTCGGGAAACTCAACAAGCCGAACAACTGCCATGTCCAAGACAGCCCTGCCAACCATAGTCACTTCCCTATTGCTGTGGTCACTGACTATGTGAGACTGATTTTGGTCCAAACTCGAACCAAAGACCGAAACAGATAAGGTTGTGCTCAGTCTTGCAAGAGTAGCTCTCAAAGAAGCTTCAAATACAGAAGACCTGCTAGTCAAACAATCAGCCACAGTAAGTATCTGTAGGGTCCCCTGGACGATAGACCACTCTTCCTCATTTGACATCAAGTCAACTTTGCGTGTTCCATCCTTCTTTTCCAGGGCGGTTTCCTTCTTTAACCCAACACTATCACTACCCTGATCTATTCCACAGACAACTCTCAGGGATTTTAGAGTTTCCTGGAGTGAAGAAATATACTGTAACATCACATCATCAAGTGCCAAAAGTATTTCATCAGCTTCAGAACCACCCGTAAAGCTAATGCACCTCTCAACAGCTTCTTCAAGAAACAAAATAACTTGTGGGATAGACTCCTCCATTCTGCGTACTGTTTCACTAAGTTCAATCCCTTGGGCTCCCACACCTCGAGTGACAGCTCCTCTAAGATCTACCTCTGCAATTTCAGATGAAAGGATAGCACGCTCCATTTGTCCGTACCTAAGAACAAGGAGAATATAAATTGTTGGACGCATTGCAAGAACATAATACTCCCATTGAATACAGAAGAAAAAAAAGTGGATACATTTCTAAAACAACAAGATTGTCACCATCTATGATTTACTACCTTTGTTTAAACGCTTCGAAAGGGAAATATACAGCCTTCAGTGTGTTGGTTAAAATGTTCAGATCTGATTCTGAGAACAGATGTTGAATGTTCCTAGCAAAGGTTCCGGTCATATTATGTAGATCAATAAGTGCATGGAGATGCTTTGTTTGAATCTTGACACCCTTTGGCATATCTCCAGATAAAACATCTAATATTCCTGAAACACCAAACGGATATGCTTGGGGAAAACCATAAAACTAAAATATACAGTGCATAGATTAACCTACGCCTATACTTATCATAAACAATATGATGAAGTACTTAAGGGTTGAAAGTATAAAATTGAGTTGAGATGTTCACTTCAACCTTTCCCCAATGTTCCAGAAACAATATCTGCAGTTGCAAGATTGATGCGGGAAATAAAACTTGACCCCACAACTGCCATTATCTCAATCAAAAGCTTTGGGACAAGAGCTTTGTAATCATCGGGAAATGCAATCATACACCTGCAGATGACAAGTTCACGTTTTAACAAATTACAAATAAAAAGACGCCTGACCACACGAATGCTGAAAAGTTAGTGGCAAATCCCACAAAAGAAAAAAATAATAATAAATAAAGGTATTAATTTCATCACTTATTCAAATTTGATGTCCAATATGATGAAGTTAAATTTAACAGAAGTCAAAATACAAAACTAATATCATAACAAAACACATAAGTTATCGACCACGCATTCTTTGGAATAAACAGGACATAAAAGCATTAGAACATAAACACTACCATTTCCATTCCTGTTCAAGATAAAGTAGCAATTCATCATAGAAACTTGGCAACCAACTGGTGAATGAAACTGATGGAAAACTTGATTGCAAATCATTATTAGTTGTCGGTCTTTCAAATTCACTCTTTTCATTAGCAAGTTTATGTGCTCGTTGCTTTGAGTCAAAATCTTCCCAAAGTTGCTTGATAGGCTTCAAGTGAACTTTCGTATAGTTCTGCTCTAGAGATTTGAATCTTTCAATTCGAAGCAGAATTCCCCTCAAATCTTGAGCAACATCGACCTGTACCGTATATGGAATGCTTGTAAATCATAAAAAATCATATATTCAAATACAAGCCTTTGCAAAAGATATGTACCTTTCTATTTGTTAGTGCATCTGTTAAACGAGGTTGAACCATAGAATCAAGCCTGTCCTCTAAGACCTCAAGCTGCTTCCTCACATTAGCAAACTCAGCAACCTAATAGAACATCAAGTTAATTTATCTTCTAGTTAGCAAACATGTGAATGAAAAAGCACCATGGAGAATTTTACCTCCCCAACAGCAGACAAGCAATGTCTCATGTTGGCCAAGGTGTCAGCAGCTCGAGGAAGATCACCACTGGCAAAGACATCTTCCACCGTTGAACTTAATTGAGCCAACCCAGCAGCATCCTAGTGAACGCAATTAAAAAAAATACAAACACGTGCATATGTTATCCAAACGTTGGTTTGTGTAAACACTTAAATGAGAACTTGCATACTTTATCTAACAGTTTCTACCTGTAATGTCTCAAATGCAGCTTCCATCCTCTGCTTAACAGTATCAACTCTTGCAAGGGCAGCAATAGATTCTGCGGAGGATCCCTCTGCCTGCAGAAGATATATTACTTGAAACAGAGATTTTTTTTTTTTTTTCAAGTAGTAACTGTAACCACCCAAAAATACATAAACAAATAAAGAAGAATAAAAAAAATGGGGGAAAATCCTTCTCCAAGTTTCCTCATAGAAACAAAAACAAAATCATGAGCATTCCTTCACCAGTGGACGAACTTGGCATCAAAAAAATCTATCTAAACAGGTTCCGTTTCAAATTTATTCATATTAACATTCTCTGTTCGACAAAATGTTGATACTATGATTGTTTGCGCATTATATTCAGATCAAAATGATGCACAACCCAAATTCACAACCACGCAGACAACCACTTGACCAACTAGAAGATCAAATCCCAAGACTATAAGCATAAAATTACCAGTAATACAAAATGACTGGAGTTGAAACTTTCCATAACCTCCATGGTTTACGCATTGAGTTTCTACCACAAGTCCTTTCCTCCTTTAATTTTCCTCTTCGTTTTTTTGGTGCAACGTAGTGAATATACTAAAGATAAACACAGAATCACAAAATGCTGAAGAAACTACGGAACAGAGCAGCCTCAAATCTAGCATAAATAATCAAACCAAACTTCCTCGAAAATCCATATAAGAATTGAAAAAGAGAAAGGCAACTGAATTGGATGGGATACGATTTGGTGTCACCTTCTTAAGCTTCTGGAGGATCCCAGAGACAGCAGATCGGATAGAAACAGCGTCGTCACGCAAGCGGATAACATCACGAGTAGCACGAGGAACGCGAAGAAGAGCACTGGCACTGAGCTCCTCGAGTGAGGCAGCGATCTCCTCAGACACCATTTGAAGTTTCATCTCCAAATCGACGAGGTGTTTGTCCAAAGACTCGTGTGGATGGCGAGTCTGGCAAGCCGAGTTGATCCATTTCTTCGGGTCGAAACTCTCACTGGAAAACGGACCTAAATCCAGATTCATGGCTACTCTGACGTCTTCCCGATTCAAAGATTCATGGAATTGGCAGCTGATTCGGGATCGGAAGAAGGAGCCCAAAATCACAGACACCTCCTAAAACCAACCTTCAATATTGAGCCAACTCCTCTTCCCTTGCACACCAACGTGAGAGCAAGAGTATGACTCAAATAATCAATAAAATGTTCAATATTAAAATTTTTAAAAAAAAAAAAAAAAAAAAACTACAAATTTTCATTTTGAGTTAGCCAAAAATTCCTTCAAATCCTCGTTGGGCCGTATACGAAAAATTTGGGCCTTTTTGGGTAAAATTTGGGCCTTCGAATTATACATATGTGGCCCAAACTCAAATACTTCTGTCGGGCTCGTTCAATAAGTTATAACTTAAAAATAATTATTTTTTATTTTTAATTCCATTTCACCACGTTGCTTTTATTATTATTTGTTAAAATCACGTTTGAAAATTTCATTAAGAGTGAATTTTGGCCTACCCACTAACTTAAACCTCTTTTTTTAATATATATAAAAAATAATTCCAATTTAAAGACACGTGTGTTTGATTACCTATTTTTAAGTGATTTTAATTGCAACTTGTTTAGCTAAAATATTAAATTACCATAAAATAGAACAGGAAAAAAGTTTTAAACTTGAGGACAATTTTGTAATTTCATCATTATTTTGATTTTTCATTTTTCATTCTAAAACTTTTAACGGGACTAATAGTTTAAAATTATTTTAAAAAATAATAATATCTCAAATATCAAACATTTACAACTTAGAACGCTTCTTATTAATATTACAATTAATTCAAAAAACATGGCAGTGTAGGATTGGGTTGTACTATAATATCGAATTGGTCTAGCTAACTTGACTAAAAAACGTCAATCGAGTGAGCACACCAAAAAAATTAATTCAAACCTGAACAAATTATTTTCATAATATATACTAAAGTTTTGAAATTAAACATAAACATTTTAATTTAAAAAAAATGGAAGTTTCTAAGCACAGGTAAAAGTAAAACCGACCTTCCCAACCAACCCAACTCGTTTGACTTATAATCCAACTTCACTCTCCATTTTTTTTTTTCAATTAAAAAATTAATAACTATATGTACTTTTTAACGTGCATTTATTAAATTCTATTATTTTATATAAATTCTTTAAATTATTTAATTTAATGAAGTGGAAAATTAGGCTGCTTTCGGCCACGCGGCATATTGAGAACATGCCTAACTATCCTCTTTATATAATTATTAAAATATATAATTGGAGTTCTCCTACCTAATTTTTAAACCCACATATTCTTATATTATGAACTCAATATACCAAACAAAATTTAGTTAATTAATTTTGCAAATTGTTTTTTATTATTACTAAAAATGTAATCCACCAATATCAATTTAAATCTATATAAAGGACCGAATTAAAATAAAATCAAAAAATTAGGTAAATTAGGTGGAATGTGGTTGGTTGCCCTAATTACATTTCTTAAAGATGAAGGGTTATAAGGTTTTATCTTATTTTAATTTTTGGACAATTATTCCATTTGTAGCTTCTAATTTTTAACTAAATAAATATTATAATATTAATCTCTCTATTTATGGCTAAAATTAGGGATTTAAACAAAAACCCAAAAGGACAAAATTGTCCATATAACATATTTCTCTCCTAATTCTTCTATTATTTACTTTATTCACACTAATTTCTCAATTTTTTTTTAAATAATTTTTAGATTTATAATTAATATTTTCATTTATTCAATTAAAATTTTATACATTTATAAAATACTATAATTGTTTTTATAATATGCCTCTTAAATTAAAAAAATTTAGTATATCAATTACTCATTTGGAAACTTATATATTTATTCGTCATTTTCCATCAAATATAATGTTTTTGAAATCTTAATACCATTTTTGTATATATCAATCAACATCAACATATATATCGTTCGATTGTATAATATATTTTTATAGGGACAAAAAACAACAATGTATTGGTCTTATTATTGGTCTTTTCATGCCTCCAAAAGCCATTTTTCAGTTGTTACTTATAAAATTGATAAAGCATTTATAAAAATGTATTTAGCATCTTTTTTCTTCGAGATTTTTCTTTAATAACAATGTTATAATTAAACCTTCGATCTTAAAAAAAAAAAACGCTAATTTAAAAAATTGAGATATATTTAATAGATAATATTTTAAAATTATTATTTGTGTCAATGCACCAAAATAGACTAGAGGACTAGTGTAAAAAAGAAATAAGGATTGAATGAAGTTTTATTGGTGGGAGTATATAGAATCGAAATTAAATTCGACCCCAAAATTCAAACGTTATTAACTAAATTCAATTTTCATACGTTTCCTTTTAACCAAAAATTAAGAGCTCAATTATTTGCTCTGACACGTCAGCAAGTGTTGAATAAATAATGGATTTGAAATAAATGAAATATAAAAATAAATTTCTATATCCTCATTATGGGTGGAGTTTTGCATTCCTATTTTTCTTATATTATTTTCTAAAAATTCATCCATTAAAAAAAAAAAATACAAATAATCGATCTAAATCATATATAAACATCACGATTTAAGGATATAGATACATTTGAGCTGACTATCACTTATTTTGCTCCATTATAATCATGGGTACGAACATCACAATCTAATGTTGGAGGTATGTTTAAATAGACAATTATACTTTATATTAAACATTAATAGTTTATATTCACTACTAGTATTCAACACGATAGGTCGGTAAATAAAATAATTATCAATCATTAAACTGAAACTAAATAAATAATTAAAATTTAGAAAATTAAAGTGCTTATTATGTTAACCCAACTTTTTGATTAGTCATTTAACAAATATTTAAATTAAAAAAATATAAATTTGTTCGTGTCTGACCTGTCAAGATGTCAGCCATGGGCAAAGAAAATGCAACATTTCCTTTGTCATTTATGCCCGAAAGGATGAATGTCAAGCGGTCAATTTCCCCCCTTTTTTTTATATTTATTATTTTAATGGTTTTTTTTTTTTTTTTAATTTTAAAGTAAATTATAATTGGAAACTGTAAGGGAAATATTTATTAATGATTTGTAAGGTGACCAATTAAAGAGAAATTTCTGAATTATTGAATGTGACTAAAGGAAACCCATTGGTCCACTCTTTAGGCCATTCATGAATCATCAATAAACTTCCCCAAATCTGTGGGGGACTTTTAGCTCCCATGGTTTTCAAATCTATAAAAAATTAAAATATATATATATAATATATAAATATTCGATTATTTCTTCTCGAACATTTACTCCATATTCATATTTGACGATTAAAGTGTTAGGACTCTGGATTCCCCTATTTTTATTTTAAATAAATTTATTTTATGTTAAAATCAATTTAAATATATCTCAATATAAAGATAATAATTATCGTAATTCAATTTTTTCACTGTAATTTGGAAACTAACGAAGAATCAACCCAATAATTTTCATAACAAAATAAAAATAAAAATTAAACAAAATCCATTTCAAACTTCTAGAAAGAGTAAACTTCCAGCTTTTTCGTTATATTCTTTTCTTAGCAAAGAAAAAAAAAGTGAGAAATAGAGACAAAGAAAATGCACCATAACACGAACATTTCAAAGATACATTGCTTTAGCTTTTAAAAAATACATTTTAAAGTAAACTTTACACGTAATTAATTTGTAGATTATAATGATTAAAAATTTTAATGACGTAGATGTATATATTATTTAGATGATCTCTTTTTACAAAATAATATTTTATCCATAATTATAATTAAATAAATGAAATAAATTTGAATATGGTTTGTTGGGTAACAAAAGAAAAGAAAAAAAAAAACATAATTTTTACTAAATTTATTTTTTGACAATAATAAATCCCACATTTGAATCTGAGACATTGCGTGTTAATAGCCAATCAAATAACTTAAAACAATTCAAACAATTCAAATAATGTCTCAAATATCAAAAACTTATACCTTAGAAAATAATTTCGGCTATTAATTCACAAATTAGATCGGTATCAATTATGAAATCATGAAAATCGAACCTATATTTAAGTATAAATTTACCTATCTTTTCAAATTTATTCGTTAAAAACATGACATTTAAATTACGTGTAGTAAACTGAATTCGATAATTATTTAAGAATTAATTAAGGTTCCAAGAGATTACACGAAGAAATATATATATATAAATGAGAGGGCCCACATAGAAAGGCAAAAGGCAAAGGGAGTTTCTATGATTCTTCCTTAACAAATTAATATTAATATTATAATAAAATGTATTCTCGGCATCCTTGACTAAGTAAATTTCATACCATTGTCGCTCTATAATTGGAACCAAAACCAAAGTTCAATGGGACCCACTAAATCTCACTTTTTATTTTATTTAATCACAATTAATTCAATTACTCTACTTTTTTAAATTTTATTTACTTAATTACCTTCTTATTATTTCCATATTTAATTCCAAATACTCATAATGTAATTATTGCAAAAAAAAAATATATATATATATATTTTTGGATATTTGAAAAACAGCTGGAGTTGTAAGTTTCCAAGGTATTTCCTTTTAGAACTCTATTTTTGACTAAGGAAAAGTTATTATTCTACAAAGACTTATTCTAATGGTATTTAATTCCCCTGCTTACTTTTTAGTTTGAATTTAAATCAAACCTATATCATGCCAACATCTTTTTATAAATGCCAACATCTTTTTTACTTAAAGTAAATGGATTACGTTATTTTTTTTTCACGTTCCCATAAAAATACATTAACAATATTGACCGAGTCGAAACAATTAATGTTAATATAAACGTAACTTGGTGAATAAGAAATAAAGTGTCACGTTAAGAGTCAATCACTTGATCTCCACGCTATTATCGTTGAAATTAAAAAAAAAAATTGATAAAATGACTTAATACTTTAAAATAATATTTAAAAATCTATTTAGTTATTAGTAGAAATAATGAAATCATTGTTCTTAGGACAAAGTGTGTACCTAATCTAACATTGTGACCAATAAAAAACAAAATACAAAAAACGTGAAGGCGACTAAAAAAATAAAATGGCACGTGGTCCCAGCATTGGCCACGTCATAACATGATGTCACCTACAACTGGATTAGACGAATCCCACGTAGCCACGTGGAGAACAGTGGCGGTCACCGACGACCTGCCACTTGTAACTGAAAGCGACGACACGTTCGCACACGTCCAACAATGACGTGGAGGGCCCCACAAAACGACAACGTGGCCCCGTCATCTTCGACACGACCACACGTGTCGTCACGCGCTTTATGCGCAATAGCTGTAAGCCACGTATTGTTGTGTCTTACGGCGAGGTGACTTTTGACATTTTTTCCTCCCTTATTATTATTATTCATTAAATAAAAACTTCGCCAGTTTCTAGTTTTTTCCGTTATTTTATTTTATTTAGAAGAACGGAATTAAGACGTAAAAACAACCAAATTCACTGGCTTCGACGCAGGCATGAATAATTAAATAATTAACTAATTTTAAATGCAGCTGAATATTAAATATATTTCCGCCATTAATACTTAACATTTCAAGATTAACAAAAAAATAAATAAATAAATATTTGATCCTAGTGTTAGATACCTGCTATCCTAGAGAAGTATGCGTGGTTAACACGCGCCACCTTCGCGCGTAAAGATGGATTCAGNGGGGGGGGGGGGGGGGGGGGGGGGGGGGGGGGGGGGGGGGGGGGGGGGGGGGGGGGGGGGGGGGGGGGGGGGGGGGGGGGGGGGGGGGGGGGGGTGAGAGGAGTGTTCCCGGATTCAACAACCACGCATAGACCATCGAAAACAGGGGGTTCTCTATAAATAACCAAAGCCAATTGAATTTCTTCTCCTCGCTTCTTCCGCATCAAGATTTTTCCTCTCTGTTTTCGCTTCAATTTCGTTCTTGTTCTTCGCGATTCGGGTTCTTGTTAACTGCATTTCGCGACCTTTCTTTATCTCTCACAGGTTCTTCCCTCTCTTTCTGTTTCCATTCTTTGACCTTCTTCCCCTTTTCTAGTCGCTTTCTGTTTCTGATGCCCGCCGGCGTAATATCTGCCGCCTAAACCCAGAGCTTTTGTTGGGCTTTTCACGTTTTCACGTTTATCTGGTGCCTAAGAACTCTTTCCCCCTTCTAATCGATTTTTTTGTGGCCTTTTGAAGGTGAAAATTGCTCGACTACTTTTCTTTCCTCTTTTGATGAATTCTCTTTTGTTGTTTATTGGTTTTGAATCTGCATTTTACCGGGACCTGCTTGCATTTCGGTTTCGTTACAATTTTTCCCATTAGAGCTCTCTTCCGCAGGTTACTTCCTTGTATTCGTTTCTTAAATTGCTTCGGTTCATCGGGGTTTTCACTTGATGACGCAATATTTGTTATTAACCGTACGTTTGGTTTTTAAATGTTTGCGGATTTTCTGGGGTTTTAATCAATTGATACGTCTGTTTTACGTGTTTGAATGGATGATAGGCTTTTAGGTGTGGGAATGAATTCTGGTTTGACTTTGTTTATGGAATTCAAACAGGCTTTTCTGTTTGGGGTTTATGCAATTTCGATTCTCTACGAAATTTCCCTGAAAATTATTGATTGGTTCTTTCTTTAAATCAGATTTGATGGACACTGTTTCCGCCTTGTTTGCGTTTGAGTTTCTTGTTATTAAATTGATGGGACATTTATTACTTCATTGTCGCCAAACTTGATATTTGATATAATAATCGACCTCGATTCTTCACCCTCTTTCAATTGGGTTCATAGATTATGAACTGATTATTGTAGCCACAACTGTAAAAGCCATGTATATGCATTAATTGCCTGAACCAAGGTCTTGTGTTTAGTGTTTTACTGCGTCTATGGCCTTCGGGAAACTGAATCTTCATTTCTTTGTCCATTTGTTTATTTCTTTGCTTGCTTCTATGTAGCCCCATAATCTTCATTTCTTTTTGTATACTCTTTTTAAGCTCATCAACCAGTGCCTGCTCTGAAACTTCTTCTTTTTATGATGATTTTTCAGATGTTTTGTGCTTGATGAACTGTGTGCTAAGTGGTAGTGACAAGAAAACATTACAAAAGTTTCCATACACTTGAATCAATCTCCAAAACTGGATCAAATGGATCTTAAATCAAACCACAACTCTCCCATCCTCACCGACCCTGCGCCTATCAGCAAGTCTAGGCTGGGCGTACATTCAAATATGTTGCCATATGCAGCTGCTCCAGGAGTTGGTTTCTCTCCGAATTTGCTTCTAATCCCAAGGAAAAAAACTGGTGTTCTTGATGATGTTCGAGCAAGCTGCTGGCTAGATGCTATGAAATCTTCATCTCCTCCTCCTAATAGAATCTCCAAGGACGTTGTCAATGAGCTTCCATCATTTGATCCCGATTTTCTTTACCGCAATTGGATGGTACCTTTTCTTTTATTACAGTTTGCATTCTGATGTAGGAGGCATTTTATTGAGGATCCTGAATGAGGTGTTTATTTTCAGGTTAAGTATCCATCAGCACTTGGCTCATTCGAACAGATTGTAACTCATGCCAAAGGCAAGAGAATAGTATTGTTTCTGGACTATGATGGGACTCTTTCGCCGATCGTAGATAACCCTGACTGCGCTTTCATGTCTGATGCTGTAAGAATCTGTGGTTTCTTGTTTGGAATAACTCCACCTCTGTTGTTAAGTATGACTAACCCAACCCAACCCAACCCCTTTGCAAATGTCATAGATGCGTGCAGCGGTAAAAGAGGCTGCAAAATATTTCCCAACTGCTATAATTAGTGGAAGAAGTCGTGACAAGGTACGATGTTTCGTATGTTATGTGAATATTTTGTAGTGAATTCAGCTAGTTTCTGAGTATCCTTGTTTTTTGTTTTTCAGGTTTACGAATTTATAGGACTAAGAGAACTGTACTATGCTGGGAGCCATGGAATGGATATTATGGTCTCTGATAGACACTCGACTAACAATCAGGGCAAGGAAGTTATGTTTCAGCCTGCTAGTGAATTCTTACCTTTGATAGACGAGGTGTGTACTCTACTGATGTTTGCATTGGTAACATATTTCTCCTTTAGTTTAGCATTTGAATGAACAAATTTGTGTTGTTTGGACAGGTTTACAAATCCCTGATTGAAATCACTAGGGGAATTGCTGGAGCAAAAGTTGAAAACAACAAGTTCTGCGTGTCTGTTCATTACAGAAATGTGGATGATAAGGTACCACCTACCACCTCTCTCAGAAAATCACTTTGTAGAAGGTTGTGAATCAATAAGGAACATGAATATTGAACTGTTTGATCTTCCCAGAACTGGAATGCTCTTGCGAATTGTGTTTATGACCTTTTGGAAGATTATCCCCGACTGCGCGTTAGTCATGGTCGTAAGGTGCTTTGATATCAATCAAATTGTCATTAGATGCTTGTTTTTGCAAAGATTACTTAAATTTTATTGTATTTTTGTTACATAGGTTTTGGAAGTACGACCTGTGATTAGCTGGGACAAAGGCAAAGCTGTTACATTCTTGCTGGAATCTCTCGGTAAGAACATTAACTCTCATAATACATGAGTTAATTAGTATGTATGAATCTGTATGCTTGAAAATCTGAAAGTGTACTTTGACAGGACTTAACAATTGTGATGAAGTGCTCCCAATTTACGTGGGAGATGACCGCACGGATGAAGATGCATTCAGGGTAAGTTTAGTGTTTATAATGTCTGCTCTGCTCTGCTCTGCTCTGAGAAGGTGTTCTAAAGGGAAGTTGGAATTACAGGCTTTGAAAGAAAGGAATTGCGGATATGGGATATTAGTGTCATCGGTGGCGAAGGAAAGCAGTGCAGCATACTCTTTGAGAGACCCATCTGAGGTACCAAACTCTTCCATTAAAGCAAAACCATTTTAGGCACAAACTCTTTTAAAGTGAGTGGAGATCTGATATGGAAACGATTGACGGCAGGTGATGGAGTTTCTGAAGTCACTGGTGACATGGAGGAAGTCAAGTGCTCTATGAACAAAGCAAGTAATCAATATAACATTAATTGATTGATCCATATAATCAAAAGAGTATAGAAAGGAAGAGGTTATTGTTACTATTATTATTATTATTATTGTTATTGTTTTTGGAGCAGATTTACAATTCCTTTTTAGAGTTTTGTAGACGAAATGTTCCATTCTTAATAATAAAACTATATAACACAGAGAGAGGAATGAAGGAAACAAATGGCTTCTTCCTTCCATTTATTCAATTCTGCAATGCAAAAACGTTGTTGATTCGTTCGTTCATTCATTCATACCCTTTTCTTTCTTTCCGTTTCTGCTATGAATCACTTCTATGCTTTTAATAATATTATACCCACGTTTTCATTCATGAATCTATTAAATTCATTTGATTCATTTCTTGTATGGGTACGAGAAAGTGCCATCTCGTGTTCTCCTATAAACAAATGAGAGATCAAAAAATACAAATATTAAAAGAAAGTTGAATTAAGGTCAAAAGTGAATATAAATTTATATAACCAAACATCCAAACATATTAAATAACGAGATATTCCACAAATAGATGGAAATCGCACTCATTTATTATTGGATATATGTAAATAGAAAGACAAGCTAAAATAATATACATAAATATCTCAAAAAGAAAAATTATTTTTAATATAATGATCGGAAGACAAGAATCGAAATATCAAACAAGAGATTTTTTTAAGTCAAACAGGGAAATCTCAGCACCAAGCAAAGAAGAAGGGTTATTTACAAGTTACATGTTTTTATTATTATTTTTTTTTTTTTGGGTTTGGTGAATGGGTAAAGTCAACTTAGAAATCAAATTAAACCCATTAATACTAACTTTATAAATCTCTCTTTTAATTCTTTTTAGCCCTTACCTACTATAATTACTTTTATATTTTAAAGATAATTTTCAAAAATTTACAAAACAATTTATAGAATTTGTGTTGAATGCACTGTAAATGTATTGCCATTAATTGGATACATTTCTTTATGGGATGAAATTTTATTTCAAATTCCTCATTACAAACCAAAGAAGTTAGGTAAACCATTTTTTATTTATTTTTTAAAAATATAACTTATAATCATATCTATTTAATTCTGATACTTAAAAACTTAAATAATTTAATTTTTTTAAATAATAATAAAAAAAAAAGGGGTGTGGGGTGTAGCGTGCGGAGGGTTGGAGAGCGTGAACACGGTTCCGTCAAATCCGAAACTCATTTTCATTATGGAGAAGGAGACGCCGAAATTTGGGGCGTTTCCGGATGCCCAATTCCTCGTTTCTGGGCCCCACTTTCTCCAGCCCCCTCCCCCACCGCCAATTCCCGGTTTCCCCCGCCCTTTTTAACCGACAACCAAGCAACTTCTGTACTTAATTCAAATTAATGTTAAAATTAAAATTATCCTCCCACCTTTTTCTTCTACCGTTTATTTCCTCGTCTCAAATCCCTTGAATTTTAATAATTAAAACTTTGGGCAAAAATCACTTCTTTGCCAACTTCAATGGTGAGGAGTTTAAGCTCGGCTAAAACAAGGGTAGGGTCATAATGGTGATGAATGCAACATAAATGCTAGAGGAAAGGGAAGGTACGAAGAATCTAAACCCATCCCCTGGTGCACCAAATGAGTGACAAATCCATGACGAATTCAAAAATGAAAAAGAAATAAAGTATATTATAAATTATTTTGAGTCATTTTATGTTTTTGTAAAATAACAAATATGAAAAAGCCACCAAATATTAATAATGAATACTTTTAATGAGGTTTGTTGTTACTCTCGGTTGTATATTCCAAATATAAAAATAATGTAAGAAAAAAAAAATGCATATTAGTCGGTTTTCTATTTTGTTTTATTCAGAGTAGAGGAATCCATGGTTTCAGAAAATTAATTATAAAATGAAATTGTAAAAATAAGAAGAAACCGGCTAAGACAGTGGCTGGTCACCTTCCTTAAAAAATGAAGTAATGAAGTGATTTAGGGCAGCGGCTTCCGGTCAGGGTGATTGACCGCGTAACGGTTGCATTTTGATTCCATATATTTTTGTGCAGAAAAGAGGCGAAAGACGAAGAACAGCTTTCCCTCGTTCTTCTCTGATTATGTAAAAATCTTCTCTCATAATCTCTCTAAACTCTTCCATTATTCCATTCTCACTCCTAATCTCCAAATTTCAGCCGCAATGCCTCTGTTTCGCCCTGTTCTTTCACTGTTTTATCTCCTTCCGATCATTTTCCTTCCGTCTTTCTGCTCCGCCGCCGATCCCTACGCCTCTTATGAATTTCGCGTCTCTTACATCACTGCCTCTCCCTTGGGCGTTCCTCAGAAGGTTCTCTCTCTCTCTCTCTCTCTCTTCTTTTACAACTTTCCATATTCATCCTCTCTGTTTCTTCTTGTGTTTGGTTCTTGAGTTTATGTTACTCTGTCTTCCTATTTCGCTGCATGCCTCTGTATTGAGGAGTTGTTCTAATCATTTTCTGGAATCTGATTCTGCGGAGTGAATTAGAGCTTGAAGTTCTTTCCATTCGTTCTCTATTTTCTTGATCACTATGCGCTGATGGTTTTTACTTTGTTTTATTTTCGAGTATTGAATCTTATCTCACCCGGAAAAAATGAATTCCGGTGAAATTTTTTTATTTTTGTAGCAATATATTTAATTTCTGTTGAATTTTTTGAATTTTAAATTTTTATTTACCGGGTCGCGGGGTTCGAGATATTGAACGAATTTAAAGCAAATCACAGCCCAGTAATTTAGGGTTTTTTTTTTTTAATTTCTTTCATTACTCATTATGCCCTCAGACTAGGCAACTTTAGTTACTCATTTTGGCTTTTTGATTCTCGAGAAAGTTTTATTGACTCTAGAAAGTAGTTTTTATTTTTTTTTATTTTTTTTATATATCAAAAACAAATTTAATTTTGTTTCTGAAATTTGATAAATAATAAGTAAATGAATTAATTTTTTTATAAAACATAAACTGAATCGAAATAGGTTTCAAGACCTTAACATCAGTCTCTCATTTGATTATGAATTAAAAAAAAAAAAAATCAGGAAGATTACAGCAGAAATTCGTTCAAGTTTTTTAGGCGTCGTTTTTCGTTGCAGGTTATAGCTGTGAATGGAAACTTTCCTGGTCCTCCAATCAATGTCACCACTAATTACAATGTTGCTGTAAATGTATGGAATGATCTGGACGAAAATCTTCTAATGACTTGGTTTGTCTACTTGAAAACAAATTCTCAATGCTTTTTATGTTCATTTTCTTTGAGTTGTTGTAAGCAGAGAGTGGGTGTATAATGGCAGGTCTGGGATTCAGATGCGGCGGAATTCGTGGCACGATGGTGTTCTTGGCACCAACTGTCCAATTCCTCCGAAGTGGAATTGGACCTACCAGTTTCAAGTGAAGGATCAGATTGGGAGTTTCTTTTACTTCCCATCAATCAATTTTCAGAAAGCTTCTGGTGGGTTTGGTCCATTTGTTATTAATAATCGGGACATTATCCCAATTCCTTTTGCACAACCTGAAGGAGATATTTTCATTATGATTGGTGATTGGTTTACACGAGATCACGCGGTTAGTTTCTGCATTGTTGTGGTGTTCGTTGATTCTATTAAACCGGTTAACTCATATTGACCTTTTGAATTCAGGCACTCAGAGCAGATCTTAGTGCTGGAAAGGAACTTGGTATTCCGGATGGAGTTCTCATCAATGGCAAGGGGCCTTACCAGTACAATGCAACTCTTGTACCGGCCGGTATCCAATACGAAACCATTCGGGTTCATCCTGGTAGGGTTCTCTTCCATGAATGTTACTGTGCTATTCGTTAAGATCACTTTCTTTTCATTTATTATATCTTCAAGCCAATTACAATGGAATATTTCCAAGAAGTATTGTGTTTTCTTATGTAACCTTCGATTGTTCTTTAAAAGACTATGACACATCATGGTGGTAAATGATGTCATAGAAAACATTGTCACAATGTAAGACTACGCTCACCTGAAACCAATTTTGAGGATCAGGATAATCAATCAATTTATTGATGACGTTGAGATCACACGTTGGTTGGAGAGTAGAACAAAACATTCCTTATAGGGGTGTGAAAATCTCTCCCTCATAATAAAACTATGAGGCTGATGGCGATATGCAACGGGTCAAAGCGGACAATATCTGCTAGCAGTGGGCTTGGGATATTCCATGACGGGCTTGGGATTTTAATGTAGGCAAAATGGGTAACACTTTTTGATTTGCGGTGTTAAAATCCCAGGATGGATGATGCTAAAGGACAGTCTATGCTGCAAATTTTCACTCTTTCTGAATGGTTAGGACTCGTTGACTGAAGTTCATGGTATTCTTTCAGGCAAAACATATCGACTTCGTGTGCACAATGTTGGGATTTCTACCAGTTTGAATTTTAGAATCCAGAGTCATAATATGCTTCTTGCAGAAACAGAGGGACATTATACGGTGATGCAAAATTACACGGACTTCGATATTCATGTTGGGCAGTCCTACTCTTTTTTGGTTACCATGGACCAGAATGCCAGTACAGATTACTACGTTGTCGCAAGTGCTAGGTTCGTAAACGAATCACTTTGGCAAAAAGTAACAGGTGTTGCCATCTTACAGTACTCCAATTCCAAAGGACCAGCAACTGGTCCACTCCCAGATCCTCCCAACGATTTTTACGACAAGGAGAGGTCAATGAACCAGGCAAGGAGTGTGAGGTTCGTTCTTATACCATTATCTTTCTTCATATATATTCTTGATATCCAGCGATAATGAACTGGTGATTTCTTATGATGGTTGTCAGGCAAAATGTATCTGCTAGTGGCGCCCGTCCTAATCCACAGGGATCTTTTCACTACGGTCAAATAAATGTGACTCAAACGTATTTGTTGAAGAGTGAACCATTGGTGACGATCAACAAAACAACTCGGGCAACCTTCAATGGCATCTCCTTTATTCCTCCTAAAACTCCAATCAGGCTTGCTGACCAGCATAAAGTTAAGGGAGCATACAAGCTTGATTTTCCTGATAGGCCATTGAACAGAACACCTCGGGCAGATATATCTATTATAGATGCAGCATATAAAGGATTTATTGAAGTGATATTTCAGAATAACGATTCTATCATCCACAGTGTTCATTTGGATGGCTATTCGTTCTTTGTGGTTGGGTGAGGTTTTCCCCTCCTTTTTCCACTTGCTTGCCTTCTACTCTATGCATCACTTGCTTTCAAATGTTGATTAATTGCATGTGTATCATTCTTGCAGTATGGGTTATGGTGATTGGTCAGAAGACTTAAGAGGTAGCTACAATAAATGGGATGCCATTACCCGATCCACTTCTCAGGTTTGTTTTTTTCTAAGTTGTCATGTAAGTATTTGTATGGAACACGCGTGTAGTGATGCTTGTTATTAAAGCAAAGCAAATTGGGTTTTTTATTCTCTACCTTTGATTTCTAGTTTTTATACGAGATTAGGTTAAAACATAATACAACTGCAACATTCTATTATCTGACCAACGATGAAGTTTGCATTTTCTCATATTTTCTGTGATGAAATGATAGTATTGCAGTAGTACCACTGGTGTCAATTGACATCATTGTTTGCTCTCAGATTCTGATTTGGCATTGATTTAGTAAATTTGTTTCGGTTTTCAGGTTTATCCTGGGGCTTGGACTGCGGTTCTTATTTCTCTGGACAACGTTGGAGTTTGGAATCTTAGAGCAGAAAATTTGGATCGATGGTACTTAGGTCAAGAAACATACTTGAGAATTGTCAATCCAGAGGAGAATGGGAAGACCGAGATGGCAGCTCCTTCGAACGTTCTATACTGCGGTGCATTGCAGAGTTTGCAGAAGTATGTCACTGAACACAGCAATTCTGTTCTTGTTCCCGTGTCCTTTAGAATAGCACCATCTAATCTAATCTTTCTTTTGTTTTGGTTTCCAGAGAACAGCACCACGGCAATGCCAATTCAATCTTCAAGGGACACTCAAAACTCTTCATCACTCTTCTTATGGCACTCCTAAATGTGGCTTTCCTTCACAGTTAAAAACACCTTTTGGTGATTGGTGAGCATTGTTTTCATTCCTTCTCATCAAAGTGGTCGCTTTTCGGGATCGATCGCCTGCGTGATGTCATTGTTTCGTTTCTGGATTGTCATTTTTATGTAAGCGCATATATACAGTCAGTTAGGTGTGAATGAGTCATTTTCTTAGAGAGATTGTTCTAAATGACATACTTTTCTGCCCTTTCCCCAACATAGCAATTGTAATTTGAATAGTTGTGTAATGCCAGCAAAAATTTGCAGTCATAGCCCTTGAGAATTCCTTCTGACCATCTTTGGCATAGCTGATATGTTGATAAAAATTCTGCCTCGTGTGTGAAATGATTGCAGCGTTCAAAACTTGTTTCAAAGGGACCATTCATTTTTCATTTTTGGTCTGTTTTCAACTTTATCCAAGTTTTGTGTATTGAAGGATTGATTTTATCCACTGACAGTGGAATGTCTACACAGAGTTTGATCATCTTCGGCCCACTAGAGTGTAATAATTGATTTATATATTATATAGTATGCCGGTTGTTGTTTCCTTTTTTAACTTATAACATTGTTTTTAATGCATTTTCCTCGCTCATTTTCTAAAGCAATTTCTTTCAACTTGATTATTAGTTTGAATTGTTCAAAAATGGTGATTTTTACACCGTTGGCTTGTTCGTCAAGTTGGAACAAATGTCGCAAAATTTCTATTCTGCTACTATAAGAGTGCGACTGCTACAAAGTTAAGTTCTTACGCTCTGCTCGACTTTTAAATTTCATTTTCGAGATCTCTGTTGGGAGAGGGAGACCAAGTTGTAAATGAAAGATTAGAGAGCATCAGAAAATAATATAATTACAGAGTTAATTATGATGCTCTTCATAAACATGTTTGTCCTCATTTGAGAGCCTTTACCATTTCTTGAAGCAACCTAGAACATGACTATGTACATTAAATATTATATGTAAATTGCATAATATATTCTTACCATAATTATAAACCCCAACAAAAAAAAAAAAAAAACTCAATACACTAAGTTCCAAATGACAGCCAATTTCACAAAGTAATAAGTAAACATGATTAAATTAGAGATTAAGTGAGAATAAAGAAGAAAGATTATTGAACACAAAATATTGTTGTTTGTTCTCTTTGAAGTGCTCACAAATGATGAAGGGAAATTGTTGTGTGTGTAAAAATGTCAAACCCTTGCGTTAAAAATGCCTAGGATTCCTTGTGCTCATCATGATATGACATAATTGTATGTGTTTCTATGTGTTTGTAAGAGAAAGACAATGGCTATAAAGTTTGTCCCCTCAATCATATATCCATTGGCTCAAAGGGTTATCCCAAGAAGCTGCCTTTCTCTTATGCCTTACAAGCCTTTCAAATTCTTCATTTTGCTTCGTCTTCTTCGTTGGTTTCACTGTCATGGCCAACCTCTCTCCTGCCCTTCTCTTCTTCGTTGGTTGTTTTTGTGAAGGGGTTGATGGTGGTATTATTATGAACACTTGTAAGCAATGTGAGATTATATGTTTTTTGTGCATCGGTGCTTCTTCTATGATTTAGTGGTTGGTGGTGTATATGATGCACATATCGAATGGCCTCACCATGCACACCATTGCTTCTTTAATAACATTAACACTGTTTATATCCACCCTACCAATATTGCTTACAACTTAAGGGAACCCCCAAGTTGTTCACTTCACTGCAAAACCTCCATCAATGCTTTATTATTCTTGCCTTCTTTGTGTATACCACAGGTACCCTTTTCTTCTTCCGCCTCCTCTTTTGGTCCAACCGACTATTGTTAACAGATATTGTCTTTGAACTTTTCTCTCAAGATTTTAAAACGTGTCTATTAGATAAAAGTTTCTACACCTTTATAAACAATGTTTCACGGTTCACTCCTTAGGAAATCCAATGTTTTCGTTGACACACTGTTCGGTGTCTGACTTTGATACCATTTGTAATAGCTCAACTCCACCACTAATCTTGAATTTTTCCTTAAAGAGTTTCGGCGTCTCCTAAGAAAAGTTTCTAGTACATTCTTATAAAGAATAATTCGTTACTCTCCCTGGGATCTCACATGATCTCTTTCTTTCTGTCCTTTAAGTTGGGTTGGAAAGATTTAGGGTTGAAGGCAATGTTTCATAACATCTTTGTCTTGTTTTTAGAACCTAACTCACTTACTAGTTTCATATATACTTACTGAATTCCACATTGGCTCTAACTTTCAAAATATATTATTCATTATTTCTATGTTCGTAATTTCAACATTTTCCCATTTTCTCTTTTGTTATGATTTGAAGTATTACGATGTTTAGTATCCCTCAACTAATCTTACAAGTGCATTATTTTGATGCTAAGTTTATTATAAATGATGTTGTTTTGTCACTTCTGGTTAGTATACTTAAGATATAATCATTCACATTTGTATAGCTCAGAGNTTTTTTTAGATTTTTTTTTTTTTTTTTTTTTTTTTTTTTTTGGTGACTTTTGAACATGTTTAATTGATCCAAAATCAAATTTTTTTTGTATGATAAAAAAAAAACCCATGGTATAATATCAAACATTAAATTCACTTAAAACGATTCTCGAACATGACCTTAATCATTTTCACTCTAACTAGATTGAAATTACATAAAAAAATATTATAAGTTTTATAAAATTATTGAATAAATTTTGATTGTGAAACAAGGAGATTATCTTTATCTTCCTGTTCCACTGTATCAGCTCAAACTCAATGCTAGTAAATATTGTCCGTTTTGGTTTGTTATATATCGACGTTAGTGTCACGATTTTAAAATGCGTCTACTAGGGAGGGGTTTCCACACCCTTATAAGGAATGCTTCGTTCTCTTCTCCAACTGATGTAGGATATTGCAATCCACCCCTTAAATATTGTAACGCTCAAAGCTCACCACTAGCAAATATTGTTCGTTTTAGCTTGTGAGTATCACCATCAGCCTCACGATTTTAAAATGCGTCTATTAGCGAGAGGTATTTACACTCTTATAAAAAATGTTTTGTTCCCCTACTCAACTCATATGAAACCTCATGCCGGATGTTAATGAATATCCAAACGAATCATCATTAATATCCAAAGGAATTATAAAATGAGACAAAAGTAGCATAGTGATGTTTTTTTTTTTTTTTTTTTTTTTCTTA
>NW_019272024.1:748812-834075 GCF_002738345.1 Cucurbita maxima | reverse complement strand
TTTTTTTTTTTTTTTTTTTTTTTTTTCATAATAGAAATCGTGCTCTAAATAAAACCACAAAACCAAGTCAAATTAAATCAGAATATGACATGAAAAGTTACATATATATATATATATAATGTATATAATATGAATTGTATGATAACAAGTCTTTAATATGTACAGAAATCATGATAAAAATGACTTCAAGTTCGACCCTTTTGAACTCTAACAACATTCTGTTAATTATTATATAATATGAAGAAGACCATTTCACTTCCACAGCTCAATCTGACAACTCGAAGAGGATGTCGGAGGAGCATTTTCTGGAACCATAGGTTGTTGCTTTGAAGCATTCTCTTGGCTGAGCTGAGAAGCAACATATTTATCAAACACACGCCAATCTGTGAGCTGATTCATTGTCTGTTCATTGTTGTTGTTGCTGTCGTCCTCAAACAAAAACAACAAGTTTTGGTCGGAAAGCTGCTGTTGTTGGTGTTGGATGTTTTGCTGTTTTGCTGCAGTTGGTTGGAAGTTGGAGGCTTGTAAGTTGATGTCTAGGGCAAAGGTGTTGGCCAACTTTTGGCTCTCCAAAGTGGGTAAGTGAAGGAAATGGGTTTGGGTTTGGGTTTGACCTAATTGGTAAGGGAAATCCTCCTCCTTCTTGCATGGGAAGTTGGAAAGATGGTGTGGGAAATGGGTGTGTGAGCTTTGATTTGGAGAGTCTAGGTCGGGCATGAACGACACCGGTTCGTCGTACCAACATGGTGATTCGTGCTCGTTCATTCTCCTTACTGTCGCTATTCTCTTCTTAAACACCCTACATACCACCCATCCTTCTTCCTGCGTTCGAAAATCACGTTTAAAACTGTAAAATCAAACATCAAATTGATTTTGAATGATTAAATACATGTTCGGGAGTAGTTCTGATCTCGACTCTTAAAATCACTTCCAAACATGTCATTCTTCCTGTGAAATAGTTAAAATCATTTTTCTAACGTTTAAAAGTGTAAAATCAAACATTAAATTGATTTTGAATGATTAAATACATGTTCGAGAGTAGTTCTGATCCTGACCCTTCAAATTACTTCAAAACATGTCATTTTTCGTGTAAAATAGTTAAAATCACTTTTCTTACGTTTAAAAGTGTAAAATCAAACATCCAATTGATTTTGAATGATTAAAGACATGTTTGAGAGTAGTTCGGATCCCGACTCTTAAAATCACTTCCAAACATGTCATTCTTCGAATGTAACAACTTACTTGTGGAGTGCCATTTTCATCTGTCTCGAGCCGGTACTCATGCATGATCCAATCGGACTTTTGGCCATTAGGAGCTCGACCTTTGTAAAAGACCAAGGTCTTTCTCATGCCAACCAAGTCATGTTTAGAATAGATAGCCTTATCTCTGCCAGTAGCTTTCCAAAATCCAGCTGCAGTTGCTCTATTTGTTCGAGTTCCTGTCGGATATTTCTTGTCCTTGTGACTGAAAAAGTACCATTCATTTTGGTCCTCTGTCCCCAAACTACATATCTCTGTTCATCATCAAGTTTACAAGCTAATTGAGGTTAGCAATGGCAACTCATACATAATTAATGTAATTCTAAGCTAAAAATTTATAATACCTTTGAGATCCCATGGTTCAATTTTGTAAAGGTCTACGTCCTTAATGACATCCAAGTCGATCCGTCTTGAACAAATCTTCTTCCTAAGGTAGTAATCCACAAGTTCTTCGTCGGTCGGGTGGAATCGAAAACCAGGAGGAACATGCAAGAACGTGTTCATCCTTGTATGACGATACTCCTGAAATTTTCATTTTTTAGAAAGTTAAAATCAGTCTAACGAACTTCTAAATAGATATAGTCACCATTGTGTTTTAGTCTCCATTAATTGTTAGCCTAAAATCAAAATAAACATAGTTAAGTTGTAATTAACATAAACTTATATTCTTAAGTTCAGTAGTTCAAATTCATATACTAAATAATTAAGAAGAATTAAAATAGAAAAACTACAACCTATAGAAAACTAACATGGATCATAGGAGTGTTAACAAATGGTTTAGGTATAATTCACAATTATCAACAACTTATATTATAATTTAAGCTAGGGTTTTGTGAATTACGAGGATAAGTAACAACGTTAATACTCGAATGATCTACCAGAAGAAAACATTTTAGACGAATAGAAAATGAAACATTCATGCATCAGAGTATGATCAAGTAAGTAAATTAAATAATTGAAGTAATTTTCATGGTAGAAATTATAGCTTACATTTTGGTTAATATATATCTTTTAATTTCATTAGGAGAAGAGAATGTATGATCCACACACACACATACCCTCAGTTATGATTAAAGTAAACTGTAATCATGAAATTTTTCTATCTTGATTTTTGTTGGGTGCCAATCAATGATCCAAAAAAAAAAAAAAAAAACGTTTCTAGGAATCTTCTCTAACATTTCAAGGAGAGAAAATAGAAAACTTTATGAAATTTAACAAAATTCAACTCTAAATTGACTTTGTTGTGTGTTAGAAAGTGAATCACAAAGATTTTAACACAAAAAAGGTTGAAAATTAATAATACCCAGAAGAGAAAAAGATGATTTATTAAGCTAGAGAGAGAGAGAGCTGACCCAGTAGGTAGAGTTGAATAGAACCCTAGCTTGTCTTGTTTCTGCAATGGTAGGCAAAGAACCTTAACAAACAGATGATCTGAGGTGGTTGCTGGTTGGTTGGTCAGATCAGATCTGAGAGGGAGTGGAAGAAGGGAGAAGAGGTAGGGTTGTTTATATATACAATGTTCTTCAACAAACCCAGAAGAAACCCTGAAAGGGAGTGGCTTCAGCTGAATTGGTGGCCAAGCCTGCTGAGCGAGAGAGACACACAGACAGACACACACACACACAAATGAATGAATGAATGGATGCTTTTAATGGAGTTTATAGAGAGAGAGAGAAGGAAAATGGAAGCTGGTGTGGGAAGTCAGGAGATATCTTCACGGCACAGACCCAATATGCATTCTTTATAACCCCTTTTCCATTACTACACAACCTCTTCTTTTTTTTTCATTCTTTGGTTGTGACGTAATGGAACAGCCACCTCCCCCCGCACCCACAGACCTAGGTTCATTTCTATAAGAAATGCTTCTCTTTCCTCTCCTATCGATGTTCGATTTCACAATTTACACTCCTTAAGTGCCTAACGTTCTTGCTGGCACATCTGTTACAAGTGAGCTTGAGTTGTCTTAACTTGTATTATTCTAGGTACTATTATACCTATTTTAGCTCTCAATTTTCATAAAAAAAATTTAAAGAACATATGCAAAAGGTCAATCATAATATTGCAACCGTAAAAAGAAACTAGGTTTGTTTGAAAGTTTTTATGCAAAATTGACTAAAAAACTATGGATGTCCCTTGTACTCTACGTATGCGAGTTCAGTAACTGATCTTGGATCAAGTTATTAGAGGCTCAAATGTGGAATGGTGGCCCTACAAATGGGTCGAATAATGTTCGTATTCATAGTCCCTACCATTTTTGTTTTCAAACATCTTGTTGGAGTCTGAAGTGCAATGAAACAGAGATGGTGTGATGACGATGGCGGTGGTGAGGGAGAGATCAGAGGCTGATTGCCATCTGCTGCCCTGTTCCTAAGAAATTTCATTGGCTTTAAGGGTCTCATTACCTTCAATTCCCAGCATAACTGCAAAATATCCATAACCACATTTACATATTAAAAAAGATCATAAATTTATAAGCAAGCGTAGCTCGCGAAAACTCCGCTAGAAGAACCAGAGCGGACTGGGTGAGATGGCAGGGCGATTGTGGAAAGTGGGACCCAGGAGGAGAAAATAAAATGATGAGTATACGTGGCGGCACTGGGTCCGGCGTGGGCTAGCCATTATCATTGACCTTGCAACTTGCTGGGTTCTCTGTCGTTCCGGCTGGCGGGGTCCGCCACATGGCCTCTTCTTGTGGGACCCTTTACCTTCTGTTGTCTCATTCTGACTGGGTCCCTTCCCCCGAGGCGAGACTCGTGTCCCCACCTTTTTAATCAGCACCTTAACACGTGGAATTTCCTTTTTCTCCCTTTTTCGAAGAAACATAATTTAAGCTAACAAACCTTTCTTTTCTTTAATTAAAATATAAATAACAAATTTATTTAAAACTCTACCTTTGGAAGAAGTATTTAATAAGTTTAATAAATTTTAAAATTTTAAATTGAAGAAAAGTAAAGGGAAAATAAGAGGGAGCATTGGAAATGAAAAATAAAATCTAAACTTGGAAAAGTTAGAAAAATATTTAAATAAAGAGACGAATTTGATTTGAATGAATTAATTATCATATCTTACTTATGAACAAATAATAAAGAAAATGTAGGAATGATTAAAAATAAATAAATTAAATTAAATAAAATAAAATAAAATTAAAAAAGAGGGAAAGTACAAAACGGACTTTTGGGTAGCGTGGGGTAGCGATCCAATGAAGGCGGTCCCAGGGTACAAATGATGAGATGAGGGGTATGAGCATCATGAGTTTCCGTGCCCGACATTTCGGGCGGGTCTTTCTTCTCTGAGGTGGCATCTTCTGGATGGCAACCAATAGGAATCCATCTCCTCTCGGACCCACCATGACATCATCATTTTCTACCATTTTCATTTTTATTTTTCTTTTTAACAATATATCCCTAACTTCTTTACTTTTTCGTATTATTTATAAAATATGATGTTATTAATTAAATTAAAATTTATAACAAAATGAAAAGGGTTGACTTTTGAGGTAATTAATGAGATTGACAATTAAGTTAATCCAAGCTTAATGTATAGTTTTGGTGACATTTAATGAAATGAGATTTGTTACCTAAGGTTAAAATAATGACATAAATAGGAGGATGTATGATTATATTTTGGTTTATGAGTCGTCTTCAAAATCATTATAACTGCGATTGTATGAAGCATAATCCCGAAATAAATAAAGCTTAAAAAAGTGCTAATGTCCTAAATCATTACAAAATTACATAATTAATCTTACATATTATAGGTTAAGCTTCTTTATTTTACGACGTCATTAATTCTATTAATTACGTTGGTATTTCAAATAACGACAATAATACATGTTCATAAATGAGATCAGGCCCAATGGTTCTGTGAGATACATGGAGGCCCATTGGGCTTTTTTATTGAGACAATTTGGATAATGGATTAAAAATGACCCATTGGGCTTTGCCCTATTTTTTGTGCTCCCTCGTTCTCAAGCTCAGCCCCCTGGTATCGTTTTCTACCTTTCGCGCCTTCCTGTTCTCGCTCAGTTTCTCTTCTCAGTTCTCTGTTTTGCTCTTCCTTATGTAATCTTCAGGTCTCCAAAGCTGCCGGAGTTTATTGCAGGTACTCTTGTGTTTTCGATGAATTCATTCCGGTGTTTAATTTATTGGCCTTTCAAGTTCTCGTTCTTTTTCAGTTTCTGTTGTACTCAATCTCTCTCGGAGCCATTATTTGAACCGATTATTGGAGTTGTAATTTCGTCCTGTTTTGATGAAGTCTTCATCATTCCTCACTAGGTTTACTACGTGAACTCAACTTGCCCCTAATTCCTTACTGTTGCTTGTTGTTACTAGCATTGCGTTTTAGAGATGATACGGGGACGGCCCTGTAAATATTACCTATCTGTGAACTTCAGGAATCTGGTGACGACTTGTACAGTCCCACTTGATCCTCCAGTTACTTCGAGTTCCTCTTCTGCTAGCGAACACAAGACTTTGTGCTATTCCTTAGTGGATCAACTAATTCGTCGTGGCTTGTTTTTGCCGGCGCAACAAGTGATACAACGAATTGTAACGCAATCTTCTTCAATTTCTGAAGCTATTTCTATTGTTGACTTCGCTGCTGAACGGGGTTTGGAGCTTGATTTGGCTACCCATGGTGTGCTTTGCCGGCAGCTTGTCTATTCTAGGCCCCAGTTGGCTGAACTGCTGTACGACAAAAAATTTACATTCGGAGGTGCTGAGCCAGATGCGTCAGTTTTGGACTCTATGGTAACCTGTTTCTGTAGGCTAGGAAAATTTGAGAAGGCACTGGCCTATTTTAATCAACTTCTGTCGTTAAATTATGTCCCAAGTAAATCTTCATTTAATGCTATCTTTCGAGAGCTTTGTGCGCAAGAAAGGGTTTTAGAGGCATTCGACTATTTTATGAGAGTCAATGGAGCTGGTGTTCACTTGGGGTATTGGTGTTTTAATGTCTTGATAGATGGGCTATGCAATAAGGGGCATATGGAGGAAGCTCTTGAATTATTTGATATAATGCAAAGCACTAATGGTTATCCTCCGTCGCTGCATTTGTTTAAGTCATTGTTTTATGGCCTTTGTAAGAGCAAGTGGTTAGTGGAGGCAGAGTTGTTGATCAGAGAAATGGAGTTTCGGAGCCTACATCCTGACAAGACTATGTATACTTCTTTAGTTCATGAATATTGCAAAGATAAGAAAATGAAAATGGCAATGCAAGCCTTTTTTAGAATGATAAAAATAGGCTGTGAACCAGATAATTATACATTAAATACACTGATCCATGGGTTTGTGAAATTAGGTTTAGTCGATAAGGGTTGGTTGGTATATAACCTTATGGCAGAGTGGGGAATCCAACCTGATGTGGTAACTTTTCACATCATGATTAGTCAGTATTGTCAAGAAGGGAAGGTTGACTTTGCATTAACGATTTTGAATAATATGGTCAGCTGCAACATTTCTCCTAGCTTGCATTGTTATACAGTTTTGATTAATGCTCTGCATAGGGATGATAGGTTAGAAGAAGTCAGTGAATTGCTGAAGAGTATGCTGGACAATGGAATCATACCTGATCACGTGCTTTTCTTTACCCTTATGAAGATGTATCCAAAGGGACATGAACTTCAGCTTGCTTTAAATGTTTTGGAGGCCATTTTAAAGAATGGGTGTGGGTGTGATCCTTCTGTAATCTTAGCCAGTACAAAGTTGCAAACATCAAGCAATCTGGAGCAAAAAATTGAAACGCTGCTGCAAGAAATTTTCAATAGCAACTTGAATCTAGCAGGTGTGGCATTTAGTATTGTCATTTGTGCCTTATGTGAGACCGAAAATTTGGATTGTGCTTTGGATTACTTCCATAAAATGGCAAGTCTCGGATGCAAGCCTTTGCTCTTTACTTATAATTCCTTAATTAAATGTCTTTGCAAGGAGGGGCTTTTTGAGGATGCCTTGTCTCTAATTGATCATATGCAGGAATTTAGTTTGCTTCCAGATACCACAACATATTTGATTATTGTTAACGAGTATTGTAGGAAGGGTAACGTTCAAGCAGCATATTATATTCTTAGAAAAATGAGGCAGAGGGGATTGAAACCGAGTGTTGCTATTTATGATTCAATAATTGGTTGTTTAAGTAGGAAAAAGAGAATTTTTGAAGCAGAAGGAGTTTTTAAGATGATGCTTGAAGCGGGTGTGGATCCGGATAAGAATTTGTATTTGACAATGATCAATGGCTATGGTGAAAATGGAAAGCTTCTTGAAGCTCGTGAATTGTTTGAGCAAATGGTTGAGAATTCTATTCCACCAAGCTCTCATATTTATACGGCACTGATTAGTGGTTTGGTTAAAAGAAATATGACTGATAGAGGATGTTTATATCTGGGCAAGATGTTAAGAGATGGGTTTTCACCTAATGCTGTATTGTATACCTCTCTTATCAATCATTACCTAAAGATCGGGGAGGTTGAATATGCCTTTCGATTAGTTGATTTGATGGAAAGGAGCCACATTGAACCCGATGTTATCTTCTATATCACATTAGTCAGTGGTATTTGCAAAAATTTAATTGTCGACAAGAAAAAATGGTTCCTGCTAGAGAAAGAGAATCAAAAGGCAAAAAGTACGTTGTTTCATATGCTCCATGAAACAACTCTTGTTCCAAGGGATAATAATATGATAGTTTCTGCTAATTCTACTGAAGAAATGAAATCCTTGGCATTGAAGCTTATCCAGAAGGTTAAAGATGTATGCATTGTACCTAACTTGCATCTGTACAATAGCATAATATGTGGATATTGTCGGACAGATAGGATGCTGGATGCCAATCATCAGTTGGAATTGATGCAAAAAGAAGGGTTGCATCCAAACCAGGTTACTTTCACGATTCTTATGGATGGGCATATTCTTGCAGGTGATGTTAACTCTGCCATTGGGTTGTTTAATAAGATGAATGTAGATGGGTGTATTCCAGATAAAGTTGCATACAACACTTTACTGAAAGGCCTTTCCCAAGGAGGGAGACTTTCTGATGCATTGGCACTCTCACATACAATGCATAAAAAGGGTTTTCCCCAAGTATACTAGGTTATCGTAATTTTGTGAGGAATTGATGCATGATAAACTCTTGCCTCACTGGAAAAGATGCAAATCGGCCGTCCACATCCTGTGTGGAGAAAATCATTGCAGGAAGCCTGTTTTGCTTTTAATATAAAGCTTGAGAGGAGCACACACACAAAAAAAAAAAAAACCAAATAGGTATTTGGTGGATTCATGGATGAAATTAGATGGGTCATCATCGTATAAAATGCAATATCAAGACAGACTCAGACATGACACAATCATTGAAAACGGAGGTTAGTGATGAAGATTCACATGGATTCTCTTTAAAAAAAATTTCTTTTTCCCCTCTCAACCTTTTCCTGTTGCCTTTCTGGTCACTATTTTTGTACAAGTTTTTTTTTTCTGAACAAGACCTATCCAGTCAACATATATATATATATATATATATATTATTGCAGATGTTCATTTGTAGCTGTTTGACTTTAGCAAGATCCTTGTCTGCAACACTTTCCCATGGAAATCTTGGAATTTGCAATGTATAGGTAATTTGAATATTAACTTATTGCACATATGTAATTAAATTTTCGTACCAACTTTTGGCTTATTACCTTGTAAACCCCTCACGGTTACTTGTATAACAAATCTCCCATTCATGTTCCTTTTTGCAGCTTCCTCTAGAGCCTCTCCTACTATCTTCTGGTTACCCGACCTGTCCTGAGCCACCTCAAGGTCCGACTTTGTTGATGACTGCAGTATCCTTTGTCACCACCAAAAAGCCAACTTGGAAAGCCCTTTTTATATGTTTCCTTCCCCAGGCCAGCTGAAGCATTGTTAATAGCCAAGCTGTTGCTTATCAGCTTTGTGACATTGTTCGATGTGATCAGCGGCAATACATAATCCGAAACATTAAGCTCAGCAAACCCTGTGCGGCATGTTTCAAGGTTTGTTAGAGCAGTAATGAGCAGGCTTGGATATCTAACGAAGTACATTTAGTAGATGAATCTAGAGCGTGGTTGAGCTGAAGGATGGTGTTTCGGTAGAGCTTCAAGCAATCAGCCAAAGCAAGCCTTTTCCTTCCCATTTTGGCACTTTGAATTGACACCCTTAGTGTGGCTTTCGGCACTCAGGGCTCTCTCCATGGCAGATTGGATGACCTTTGGGCGCAGCCTTGCTGCCATGGTTGAAAAAGTGCTCGCAGGTTGTTGGGTACGTGATTTTTCCACACCACCAATCAATGTCATTAGAGGCTTGCTTGGGAAAGGCTGGTGAAGTCAGTAAAAAGAACTAAGAAACAAGAGCATCCCGAGACTCCTCTCCATTGAAAGAGCAGACCTTCCTTGCTTTGATGATGCTATGCTAGCTCACTCAGGTTTGGTTACGTGGGAAAGAAGAGACAGGTTGGCTGAGTTTGAACATGGAGAAAATAATGCAGTTTCAATGATCAAAATCCGAAACTTCCATTCATGTGTCAAACATATATCTGCACCAGAACTCCTAACTTCGTCAAACTATGCTCAACTCATCGAATTAGAATTAAATTATTTTTTGACATTCATGCTAGTAGTTGGACCTGTATTGAAACTATGCTCTTTTGTGGCTTTGTGGAACGAAACCACGTTGTTGGAAGATTTGTTTGTTTCTCATCTCGAACGCTCATTTAGTGTAACAAAATAAAATTATAATATTTAAAATATATAAGGGCAAAATTGACATAAATGGTAAATATATATACACACACGGTTGTTTGTTTGTAGTTTTAAGATATAGGGTCTGCAGAAAACCACTATAACCGAGAAACCAAACGAACCATCCGGTTCGTACTGGAAAGAAGAATAACGCCGGTCGGAAGGCCCAGTGGAACCGATGGCTCTGATTTTTCCTATCGCATGGTCGTCGATTCTCGTAAGTTCCCTCAATTTCTTCTACTAATTTCTGTTAGACTGTTGAGCAATCATGTATGACAATAAGTTGATTGATATGAATGAGAAAAACTTTTGTTTTCGTCTTTGTTTGGTCCTCATTGGTGCCATGTTTCTGCTCAGCTTTTGGGTAAGTGGAAGAGGATTTTCTAGCTCTCGTTTTTCAGGCATTGGAACAGGAAATGGGATTCCTTTAGCTATTTTAATTGTCTTATTCAAATCAATTTCGGTTCTTCTGACGGGTTCTTCCAATTCTAGGATATCAAAAGGCTGCCAAGGGGAAATCTCGTTTCTACAACCTGATTTTAGCTCAGGTACATGCATTATATTGCTTTTACAGAAAATTTTGTGTACGTTTACTATCTGAATACTTATATTTTCTTTCACTTGTAGTGAAAAAAATCCTGAAACTTAACGAAGATTGATGGCAGACAGTAGATAGTAGATGTCCTACTATGTCTAAAATGGTTGCCGATTTTTGTTTTCAAGATATAACTCACATTGTAATTTAGAAGCACCGTGACATGTGTATTAATTTAGTAAAAAACCAGTATCCTATTTATACATGCAATGAATTCTCGATTGAGTACATATAAGATCATTGTTCTGTTTCAAGAAATTGGAGTTAAACTATGATATAGAACCAGATTGCCCAGCTGCAAATGCTGTAGTCTCTATCCAATTTCCAGTCAAATCGACACTATGATGCTACTATTCTTGTGTCAAAAATGTAAAGGCCATGCTTTTCAACAGAAGTGGATCCATTAATAGTTATGTTTGGTTTTAAGGAAAAGATTATTTAAAGCCAATAAAAATGGTGAGACATTTTCAATTTGATAGTAGTGTGATAAAGCCTCTGTTCCTGTGAGATCCCACGTTGGTTGAGAGGGGAACAAAATATTTTTTATATGGGCGTGGAAACCTCTTCCTAATAAACGTGTTTTAAAATCGTGAGGTAGAAGACGATAAGTAACGGGCCAAATTAGACAATATCTACTAGCAGTGAGCTTGGACTGTTACAAATGGTATTAGAGCCAGACACCGGGCGGTGTGCCAGCAAGGATGTTGGACTCCCAAGGTGGGTGGATTGTGAGATCTCACATCGATTGGAGAGGGGAACGAAACATTCTTTATAAGGGTCTAGAAACCTCTCCCTAGTAGATGCGTCTTAAAACTGTGAGGCTGACAACTATATGTACGGGCCAAAGGGAACAATATCTGCTAGCGGTAGGTTTGGGCTGTTACAGTTCCTGACATCCTTGGACATCCAAGGATATCGAGATCAGTAATTTCCTAGTTCCTCTCACATTGTCTTTAATTGCTTGTGATATGAGTTAAATGTTTTTCAGAGGGCATGTCTGCTGGAAGTTTGGTGCTGACTAAGGGTACCGTATGACTGTCACCCAAGTATCATGAAGGTGTATTGTCTGTGTGATTAATAAAGCTTTCATGAAATACTTGGTTCAATTTTTTCTTCAAGTTCTTTCGTCTTTGGTTTGACTGACTGGAATGCTTCCTAGTTCCTCTATTGAAATCAATGAACATTTATATCTACTATTTGAAATCAGACGAATGAAGCTGGAAGAGTTTGGCGGTGACATAAAACCTCATATAATGATCTTATAATGTATGCTTACCTTTGTGATGTTGGTTTTTACTGCTGCAGGTTATTATTCACCTATGTGCAGTGGTATACTTGTTTATATTAACATCAAAGAAAGGGACTCTTGATAAACTTGCTATTTCATCTGCCATCACTGGTTTCTTTTCGTTGTTCGTTGGAGAACTAGGTCGCTAGTGATACTCTAACCTCTTGCACCTATTTTCATACACAACTTTATATGTTTCAACATTAATGGTTGATTATTTTCCAATGTACAGGCCGAAGGCACAGCCGAGCAAACTTCTTGAAAGTATATATGACTGCCTCATCTCTTGCACTCCTACTGCTTCTTTTTGATGTCTCTCAGGGTAATTACACGTTTGAGGTATGGAAAACTAATCCATTTTCCGCTGTGCTGCTCTAAGAGAGAAATCAAATGGAAAGGTTATCGAGCAAAAGCTTAACTGGAATTGTTATGCATGTTGACTAGTTGAAGAAGCAATAGCAATGGAGACGATAAATAAATTGGTGGATTAAAATTTAGATAGGGATTCATATGTGAGATCGCATATTGGTTGGAGAGGAGACTGAAATATTGTTTATAAGAGTGTGGAAACCTCTCTCTAGTAGATGCGTTTTAAAAACCTTGAGCAGAAGCCTGACAGAAAAAATATAAAGAAGACAATATTTGCTAGCGATGGACTTGAGTTATTGCAAATGGTATCAGAGCCAGACATTGGGCGATGTACCAGCGAGGAGGCTGAGCCTCGAAGGGGGTGGACACAAGGCGGCATGTCAGCGAGGACGGTGGGCCCCGAAAGGTGATGGATTGTGAGATCCCATATTGGTTGGAGAGGAGAACGAAACATTCTTTATAAGAGTGTAGAAACCTCTCTCTAGTAGACGCATTCTAAAAACCTTGAGGGGAAGCTCGGAAGGGAAAATCCAAATAGGACAATATCTGCTAGTGGTGAACTTGGGCTACTTCACCATCTTTGTATTTCCCATTAATGAGCATGCCTTCTTCAAGCTTTTATAGTTGTTGAGACTGCATAGATTCATTGTTAGCTTTGTTACCCTTGGCATCTATACTTGAAAATGGTGGGAAGCTTCATTTTGATTGGCTGATTGTTTCTATAACTCTGGCCTTTGATCACAGCTTCCATGTGGTAATGTCTGTTATGAATGGTGCTTTATTCTTCATTCTAACTGAGTTTGGACTCTTATGAACCATTTAGGGTATGGGGGATCTAAGTAATTGGAAGGCGAAAAAGCTCGAACTTTTCGAGATGATCCACATTTGTCTTGGTGGGTTTCACATTACATAGGTTATCTTCATTGTTTTCATATTCACAAGTAAGAACTAAGAGTGGAATTCTGATATGTGTTCATACAGGGGCTCTGCTTCAGATATTTGCAACCAGCACAGTGATTTCCCTCGTCGGTAACATGTCTCTTCCAAAACGTGCCTCTTAATTATTGTGTACCAAACTATTGTCCTTCTAACGACCAGGAAAGATCTCTCTGCTGTTTCCTTCTCGATTCTGAATCCAAAAATCATGCACGAGAAGGCTTGGATTTGTCTTGTCTCTCTAAATCATTATTACAGAAATGTTTCACTTGGATGTTGAAATTGGTGGAGTAAAATATAAGGGTATAAACAAATTTTTCTGGCATTTTCTTTTGTTATGGGATTGACAATGATTGAACTCTTTTGTTGACATGCTTAAAATACGCCTTCAATTATGCTGAATTAGTGTTCTTCAGCGGAAAAAATCTCTTCGAATCTGCTTTCTCTTTTCTTTTTGAACAATGAAGTTAGCAGTTTATGCCACTTGCTTTTTTGAAATCATTTTGATTTTTATTTTTTGTTCACATGTTCTTGCTGTTCTTTGTGGACAGATTTTCGTTAATTTTTTGTTTAGAGTCTTCAAATCTCTCGTGAAAGAGATTTTTTTTTTTTTTCTTTGAAACTGTTTTTCTTTCCAATAATTTTGAATCACTCTGAGTGTTTGGTTTATTTCATAATCATGAATAGTATTATACAGTTTGGTTTTACCGTTAGCATACGAAAAAAAGATGATGTGACATTTTTAACTCTTTTCTTACCGACCCTACCTCCACTGCTACCCCTTACAATTGTTGGCACCCATTGCCCCTATGCTTTCACTATCGATCTCTCTCTCTTTCTTTATTTGTTTTACTACTTTAGTGTGACCCATAATGGGTTCGTGTGTTGGTCGACAACAACTTACCAAGGTAATGGTTAGTAGCTGGTTTGACGAACAACGAGTCATATCAAGATTAAAATAAAATAAAATATTTTTAGGATATTTGATTGCATCTCAAGTTGTACCAAAGAAAGAAGAGTCTGTCGCGTGACAAAATGTGATTAAACTATGTAGACTACATAATGCACCAAGAATTCGATTTTTTCTCCAACCATCTTCACACGAACCCTAGTTAACTTCAATACATTAAAAATACAATAATACATACCCCATGCCAATAATAATGCAAAAATAATTTAAACTTCCACACAAACCCTAATTAAACCTATTACTATGTATACAAAATAAGGCAAAACCTCCACTCCCTTAACCAAATATATCATACTTACAGTTGCATTGAAATCTCACACAAATTTAAGTATAGTAACACCAAATTCTAATGCAGCTCTGCAATCCGGTTGATCAAAGACAGAGCATTGCTGGTCAATTGCGCAATGTTCACAATCCTCCTCCTAACCGCCGCCTTAACGCCGCCCTTGACAGCCTTCCCTTGAAACCCCTCACTACAAGTGGTCTCATCGGTGAGGGCGGCGCTGACCCATGTCTGAACATCGCTCATAACGAGATCAAAGTCATGGCCACGTAGCTTGGGCATCTCGGAAATGGAGCTGGCAAGGGAGTCAACAGAGTCACTGAGCTCTTCCAAACAGTCGTTAAGAGCAGAGACGTCTCTTGTAGGGAGGCCGTGGGCGTGGGAGAGCTTGAGGATTTGGGTGGCGGCGGACTTGACGGAGGAGAGGGTGACGGAGAGGGCGGTGGTGGCCAAAAGGCGAGGGCTTGTTTGGATGGAATTGGCGTGGATTGAAAGAGATGAGAAACAGAGTCGAGGGTATTTAGTGGAAGTGCAAGAAGTTCTTATGAACTGTGTGCTGCTTTGTGGAGTGATGGCTGAATGAATGAGTGTTAATTGGAGAATTATTTGCACAAAAATCAAACTTTTCTTGCAAATTGAAAGACCCATCTCTTTTTTTTCTGTCTCTAAATGGTTGGAAGGAGTGATGCACTGATTGAGGGAAATGGGTTTCGTATTTATAGGTCCCGTGCATGCATTCATACACATAAAGCTCGCCCGTCATCATGTGGTTAGCAATATTTTATCATTAGATATATGAAAAACAGGTACTTAAATTTATCCTGGAGTTAAAGTGATCGTCATTAATCTAATAATTATTGAATGCAGATTCTTTCTGACAATTATAAATAATTTTTTTAAATAAATTTTTAAAAAGAGAGGGCAGCCACCAGAGATTGCATAGCCGACAACAATGGTCCAAAAGCATTGAAATATCTTTTGCTTTAGATATTTTACTTTATTTTATATTCCATTGATATGCACAAACAAAGATATTTATGTTACACAATCAATCTAGTAGAAGCCTTCATCAATAACAAATTATATTTTTAAAAAATTTCCATTTTTACCATTAATTAACTCTTAAATATTTGCTTATAACAATCCTATTCCTAAAATTATTCTCCTTTACTTATAAAACTCTTTTTTCTTATATGTAACTCTTTCTTTTTTTTGTTGTTCGAACGTTTATCTCTTCTAAGTTGTTGTCAATTTGAGACAGTCACAAAATAAGTGGTGGGCTGGAGTTATCAATTGTCAATGAGCTGATGTAAGGAGTAATCTAGAAAAAAAAAAATGATGCTTTGACCGGTATCAATGCTTAATTAGCCTCTGTGACTAATATAGATTATGATATTGGGACAAGGTTTAACGACTAAAACACCAATCAAGACAATAACTTTAATGATTCAACCGACCGTTGATTCTTTTGTATATCGTGGAGAGCAACTGTATTTAGGCAGAGACGTGCAAGTTGATTTTGTAGGGGAATGATAGATTTAATAAATTAAAATCTCAAAAGAAAAAATATTTCAGATATTATTTAAGATTTATAATTTTTATTTTTATTTTTCTCTCTCTCTCTGGGACATCAATTTTTGCAACTTGATCACATGGATTTAGGCCCAAAAAAAGGACCATATATATTAAATTATTTTGAAAGTGGGCCTTCAAAACGACGCCGTTTGATATGTGAGTACAGCTTTCAGCCGACTGACCACAAAAGACGTGATGGTCCGATTCGATGTCTATTTCATCTCATTGCTTTTGTTCTTTTTTTTTTCTTTTTTTTTTCATATAATTACTTTTATATTAAAAAAGAAATGAAACCATTTTTTTAATTCATAAATTATGAAAATGACCTATTTAAACAATGTAATTTTAATAATTTTTATGATTAATAAATAAATTTCTATCATATAAACTCTAGCTGAAATTTAAAATAAAATATAAATTACAAAAAGTTATAATTGGATATTATTAAAGGGAAAAAATGAGAAACATAATCTTGAGTGGATAAATAATACCAAAATTCTATGGATATATAAATAACGACAAATTTTCATTAATTTTGATGGGCCCAGAAAATGACGTGGAACCAATCAACGTCCGAATTTGGGCTAACCGTTTCCAACTTTGCTTTCTTCAAGGCTGCGTAAATTATTTTAAATATAAAATATCAAGTCTAATTTGTACAACGTTTTTTTTTTTTTTTTTTTTTAAAACAATTTTAATAATTTGTTTGGGGTATGAATTTCATTAATATTCTCATGAGAAGCTTATAGATTTATATTGAAGGGATAGATACTCATTTTCAATTAATATTCTCTTCAGAAATGTATTATTTTTTTATTAATTATTGCACTTAAATGGCCTTAATAAAGTAAATTAAAATGAATAAAATAAAAGGGTGTACAATATTGGTGTGACAGGTTTTGTGATGTGTTGAAATTGCAAAATAATTCACTTAATTGTTCATATATATATATATATATATATATCCTATTCCAACCCCATGTGACCTGCTCAACCCAATCAAAACACCCTTTAAAGCTATGCATTTTCATACATATACCTCATATAATATATACTTTTTTTTTATTATACACCCTACATTTTATATTCTCTCTTCCCATTCATACATTATTCTTCAATTTTATGTTGAAAAATGTACCATTATAGCTTGTTCCCATTAAACCCTTGAAATACAAGTTTATTACCATCCAATCCATCTAAAAATTATTTTTTTAATTATATAGTTTTCAAATTTTGTAGTATAGTTAAATTGGAAAAAAGTTATGGGTAGGAAAGAGTTATCCATGTGTTTTCTAGAGATAGCAAGTTGACTCGTAGATGTCTACCAAGATAGAGACTTACACAATACCTTGAACCTAAAGCCATATCTCATTTGAAAGACATCAACTTGACTTGGAGTCGGCCTTCTTGCTCTTAATCGAGATTTTGCTCAACATTTTATCACTTGATACATTGTGTCAAAGTCGATAAGTACGACAAATTCGGTAGAATCATGTATATATATTGACAATGTGATAGAGTTATTGTATATGATTTTATATGAATGGAAGAATTCAATCTATATGTTACTCCACAACAATAATCTTACTGAGCTCAACACTACCTTCAATCATGTTCTACTTTTGAGTATGTTAAACATAGACAACTTTGTATCGGTATTAAATTTGTCTCAAGTCTCAATTTTAGTTTATAACCATGTTTCAATTTTAACAGTGGTCGAATAATATGATTCTACGGGTAAATTTAGAAGTAAAAACATGTGTGTGAAATTTTGGACGGGACTCTTTATTGAAATTTTGATATTTAGGGGATTAATAAAAATAAAAATAAAAATTGAAAATGTGACTCTTTATTGACCAAAAACCCCTTTTGCATGCAAATCCTCCACGTCTATAATATCATGGAATGTTTGCGAGTAAATTGACCAAACTACCCTTGAAGGGAGCAATTAACGGAAACAGACCGTACCTTAAGTTGGGATACACCAGCGGTCCAGCGCGAGATCAGCAGCATTTCATGTGCAGTAAAGTGCACGTGACATGAGTGTTATACGCTGGATTGTTGGGGATTGTTTGACTTTTGGACGGTTTGATCCTCATATGCTTGACTTTTCCAATGGGGCACATGCCTCTTCCGTAGACCTGCACGCCTCAGATTCCTTCAACTTTAGCCTTTTTTTATTTTGCAAATTTATTGGATTATTAGCATTGATAACATCAAATAAAATTCACTAAAAAAATTAAATTTAAAAAAATTTAGTATTATTTTAAAAAATAAATCTCTAAAATGCATATTCCAATTTCAAGTTAAGGACCGCACATTTATCGCCGTATTTTCCTCCTTTCTTGAAAATAATTATTTCTACTTTAGGGTTGAAATTAATTGCTGCCAATACCATTTTTGCCTACTTTTTTTTTCTCATAATATATACTATTTTCTTTTTAAGATTTAGACTCATCAAATTTATTTTTTTAAAAAAAAAAAGTCAAAGTCCCAAAGTAGTCAACATTCGAACTTTCTCTCTTTATAACATCATGCTTTAATTAACTCACATGTAAACTCATTTTAATCAACAAATTTTCTCATAAATATTATTGTTTGCATGTTTCTATTTCTCATAATTAACTCACATGTAAATGCCTTTATCACGATTATAAAATAAATTATAAATATTGAAATTCATGTTTTGAGGCAGCCTATAAATATAGCCATTATCTCCATAACCTGAACATCATAACAAAACACCACCCTCTTAGATTCTATACGCAGAGATATAATGAAATCCTTGCTAATCCTTTTCTTCTTCATTTTAATTGCCACATTCACCATCTCCGCCGTGGCTGCTTCTTCCTCCGCCATTCAGCCGGTGAAACCACACATCAGAAAGGCCTGCAGGCCGACGCCATATCCACGCCTTTGCGAGACCGCCCTCTCCTTATATTCTTCACAAACCAAAAGAACCCAACAAGAGCTTTGTAGGGCTGCCGTGGTTTCTTCCCTCAAAGCTGCACAAAACGCCACCTCCATAATCTCCAAATTATCCCACCGGAAGGTTTCTCCCTATGAGGCCGAGGTCATCGGAGATTGCACCGATAATCTCAAAGACTCCATCTATGAGCTTCGTAGAGCTACCACTGCTATCAAAAGCTTGAATCGTGCTGACGACGTGGAGTTTCAGGTGGTAAAGCATAAACTTTCCATTTCATCAAATTACTTCTATTCGAATTAATATTTTAAAAAAGATTGTAATCAATATGTTCTTAATCAGTTGAGTAGTATCAAGACGTGGTTGAGCGCTGCAGAGACCAACATTATGACATGCACCGATGGGTTGAGCGGGGGCGCGGGGTGGAAGGTGAGATCGATGGTGAAGAAAGAGGTGAAGAAATGTAGTGTGAATGTAATAAGGCAGACTAGTAACGCCTTGTCTCTCATCAGCAACTTGAAGTACAAATGATGAGGTGAGTTTTAGAAGAAACATCGTGAGAAGATGTTTGATGAATGAATTATTATCATATATAGTTGCAGCTTTTAATCTTGTTTACAACCCTTTTAAAACTATATAATATAATATAATTTCATTATGGAATTTGAATCATCATTCTCTTTATATTAGAAAGAGAGAGAGGGAGAGGTTGTCATTTTTCCCTTTACACTATACATTGAGTCATTATTATTGTATGCTTTGGATTTTGAGTAAAGTTAATTTACTAACTTTATGTTATATCAATTAAAAGAATTCATAATATCAACACTTTTTTTTTTCTCTTAATATATTTAATTCTAAGTTATTAATTACAACTTTTATTTATATTTGGATACCGAGAAGATACATATTAATCCTATTTAGTGAGCGTCGAAATTTGTAGGTTAGATAGTGTAACAGCCTGAGTCTACCGCTAGTAGATATTGTTTGCTTTGGCTCGTTACGTATCGTCGTTAGTCTCACGATTCCACACCCTTGAGAGAAATGTTTTGTCCCCCTCTTCAATCAATGTGAGATCTCACAGTCCACTCCCTTGGAGCGGACATTGACACATTGCTTGAAATCTGGCTCTGATACTATTTGTAACAGCCCAAGCCAACTACTAGCAAATATTGTTTGTTTTAGCCTGTTACGTATCGTCGTTAGTCTCACGGTTTTAAGACGCATCTATTAGGGAGAAATTTTCACACTCTTATGACGAATGTTTCATTCCCCTCTCCAACCAATGTGGGATCTCATAATCACCTCTTTAGGGCTCAAGTTCTCACTAGCACACCACCAGGTGTCTGGCTCTGATATCATTTATAACAGTTCAAGTCCACAGCTAGCATATATTGTCTACTTTAGCCCGGTAGTATTACCGTCAGGCTAAAGGTTTTAAGACGCATCTATTAGGGAGAAGTTTTCATACTCTTATGACGAATGTTTCATTCCCCTCTCTAACCAACGTGGGATCTCATAATCCACCTCTTTAGGGCCCAACGTTCTCACTAGCACACCACCAGGGGTTTGGCTCTGATATCATTTATAACAGCTCAAGTCCACAGCTAGCATATATTGTCTATTTTAGCCCGTTAGTATTACCGTCAGGCTCACGGTTTTAAAACATGTCTACTAGAGAGATGAGAATGCTTTATTTTCCTCTCTAACTAACGTGAGATCTCACATATAGACTCAAATATTGAATAGAGAGGAAATCAAGATCGGTTACCCTCTCGCTTGCCCAATGATGGAAGCTAAGCATTGATGGTTTGAAGCTCCCATAAAGTAACTCATATAAGTTGAACTCTGTAGTTCTTTTACCATGGGAGTGGTGTGATTTGGAGCAAATGCTCGTAATTCCAAAGACTATAATGTAATATTAAAGGACAATTTTGGTACAAATGAGAGAAATAGAGATATTATGAGTGTTAATTGTAATTTAAAAAAAAAAAAAAATGAAAGACAGCTTTCTATAGATTCAAACTCACATGCGGTGTTTATCCCTTTGGACTTTTCCACTGATTTTTTTTTGTTTTATTCTTTATTTTGGATATGTCCAGCCCTTCAATCAAGGAATGGAGAGGGCCCTACTATGCTGTCCTCCTTGTGGACATTTAATTTTTTTTTCCTCCCGTTTCAAAGATAGAATCCAAAATAATGTCTTGATAGAAAAAGATTATTTAAAAAAAAAAAAAAAAAGTCCGACAAAAATGGCATAAATCAAAATGTAAGTATTAGGTAGATATAAATATTTGTATTAAGATAAAACAATATATTATTTAATGATTTTAAGCTGATGGATGTTGGTAAAAGTGGGAAGTGTAATCATAGTATAATTTTGGTAAAGTTGAACTTATAAAGGAAGTTTGGTAAAAAATCAATCAAAAGGGTTTTGTAGATATACACAAGCACTAAAGAAGTGTAAAACCAAAGCCTTGTTTATAATGTTTACTAATTATAATGCTGAGTGGCTTAGGCACACATCACAATGCTTACATTTTTTTTATTGTGACAAGGAATACACATCCATATATGATAATAACAAAGAAAAGAAAAGGATAAACCCAGAAATATAGAGTAATTAGCTAAAACTTTTCTGTTTAAGACAAAACCGAAACTAAGAGTATCTATTACGGTTGCACAGAGAATACCCAAAAACAGAGCAAGCACTACATCGTTATGGTTGCATTTACCACTTCAAAACACTCAAAAGCTCTCTTAATATACATCAAACTCTTGACAGATTCATCTAATTCATCTTCAGACGCAGAAGCAGTGTAGGGATTCGAAGAACCTGAAACCACATCTCTAACTTTCATTTTCAGCGTACTTGTTAATCAGAGACAACGCATTGCTTATGACTCGAGAAACATCCACGATGCGAGCTCTGATCGAAGACTTAATTCTTCCGTTCAGCGCCGAGCCGGCAAATCCGTCGGAGCAAGTGTTTTCGTCGGTCATGGCAGCGCTCACCCAAGTCTCCACGTTGCTCATGTGCCATTGGAAGTCCTTCTGCTTCGATCCGCTAACGCGCTTCAGTTCCTCGACTGATTTGCTTAGGCGATCCACGGTGTCGCCGACCTCCTCCATACAATCCCTCAAGGCCGCATACTCTCTCTTCTTCAAGCCACTGAACTTCGTCATTTTCCAGACGAATGATCGGGTGGATTGAGCGCGTGAGAGGCTCACGACTAGGGCGGTTTGGACTAATTGGCGAGGGTTTTGTTGGATTGTGGAAGCGAAGGTTGAGAGGGATTGGACGCAGAGGTCAGGGTAAGTTGCGGCGCTGCACTTCGATTTGATGAAATTGGAAGCTCCGCCGTTACGAGCGGCGCTGGTGGTGGCGGCGATGGTGAGAATGGAGAGGAGTAGGAGAAGGGAGGCGGATTTCGCCATTGAGGGATCTGCAGAAACGCAAAGGGGAAGAAGAAGAGATAAAGGATTTGTCTGTCGACCGTGAAATTGGGGGTTGTGTATTTATAGCGAACGGGGGGAGATCTGAACACAAGGGCAATCCGTGTAATTTGGACGTTTTGTAATCGCGTTGCCCTCTTTTTTTTTTTTTTATGTTCACACTCTTTTTTTTTTCTTTTAATTTATCATTAAATATTTTTTTGGTTTTTTAAATTATGCTAATTTTAAAATATATATATTTATTTTCACAATTTTTATATCTCTAAATTTCAAAAATAAAAAATAAAATTTCTAAAACTATATATATATTTTTTAATTTCCAGAACCTGACTAACCAACTAATTAATTAATATATAAAAATAAGTACGGGAAAATTTGTTATAAAAAAAAACGTAGTAAAAATTATTTAAAAACTTGATATAATATAATGCAATGAATATATTAATTTATATTTTCTTTATAAAAGATGTAAAATAAACATTTTTGAATTATATCATCTTTCGCTTAGTCACAATCTCCATTTAATACAAAATCATTAATTTATATGGTTCACCACCGCCTAGATTGTTGAGAGTCATTTCTCAACACTATGTACTAAAACTCATGTTTATATTTTTATTTAATTAAAATAGAATAATATTAAAATAATTTAGAATATCCAATCAAAGGGTTAAAATCCTACTTTGGTTAAATGTTAAAAATCAAATGAATTTATGAATCAAATCAATGAAAAACAATTAAAAATGAGTTTATAATAACAGAGCATTTAGGAGTGCATGAACAAAGATAGAGACTTAATTGTTGTAATGGAAGCAACAAAACAGTCAAAATCATAATTTTTTTCTTTATTTTTGCTACAAAACAAAAATGATTAAAAGAAGAATCTTTTGATGTGTCTAACTTAATTACAAATATCAATTTTTCATTTGTAGGTAACGAAAGGCAGAGTGAATATGAAATATGTAAATTATAAAGTTTTAATAAAATAAAATAGAAAATAAAAGGGAATTTATCTGAAAATGCATTTCAAAAAATGGGATGAAAGTCAAAGTAAAATAAATGGGCAGATGAGAATAGGATTTTCTGTCCAAAATATATTTATATATAAAGAAAGTACATAAATATTTTTGAACAAAATATACGAGAAGGACCAATATTTTCCTGCCGACATTACACACACCAGCTCAGTAGCAGCTTCATGCTTTTGTCGGCTTTCACATGATATTATATTAATATTATTAATATACTTGAAAAAACTGTATAAAATTTTCTCTAACAACTTTTAATTTCCTTAAATATTCCACCATCACCGCCTATAATTGAGTTAATTCATTTTAGGGCCCTAAGTTCGTGTTCTTTAATTGGGCATATCAGTCAAATTAATTCTCATGTTTCTATATTTGATTTACTTTTATTTGTAAATAAAATAATTGAATAACTTTAGGTTAAATGATAAAAATAAAAAAAGGAATCCAAAGCAGGTTTTGAAGGGGATAGTACTATAGTTAGGTTGCAATCGTAATAATAATGTCTGGACCCTCCCTCCCATTCAATAATTGTTTTTTTTCATTTATTTATAAATAAAAAATCTTATGACGTGTCCTCAAATATCTTTACAACTATTAATTTTTCACACCTAAATTTCAGTTTTCTTTAAAAACAAATATCTACAAAACTACATAATTTTGTTCACAAAAAATATATATAATAGTTTAAATTATTAGAAAATAATGTAACGGAAGATTATAGTTGGAAGTTGAAATAAAATTGGGTTTGATTTTCAGTCAATATGTGATACCTTGGTGGGGCTGGGCCGTCAAGTCTACAGAGTAAGGGCGTTGTTAAAGTAAGTCGGTTCCATTTCTTGCTTATATTATAAGCCTATAAGGTGATTAATTAAAATGTAATTATTATAATAATTACACATCAATTTGGGATTAAATTTTGTTTTCCAAGATTTTGCATCATGCGCTGGGCTTTGATTCCCCTATTATAAATTCGTAGTTAAAGCTCAAGGCCTTGGATTCTCTCACAATTATTAAACTAAAAAATGTCTTTTAATTTTTATATATGAAGCTTGTTGGACTACTTTAATCCTAATGGTTCTTTTTTTTTTATTATTAACATTTGAATTATAAGTTTGCATTAAAAAAAAATTATAAAATTTTATTTTAAATTTTGTGTCTGCCATTTTTAAATATTTTTCACAGTAATCATGAACGTGACCAGAAAAAAAAAAAGCTGTAATAAGGGAAATGAACTCACAATGATCTTCAACGGAAATGGAGGGTAACTCCCTCCAGGCACAGACAGGGATCATCCTCCACGTAATTTATAACGTAAGCCGATTAATCAACACAGCACTTCTGAACAAAATTGATTCCCGTCAAAAAAAATAAAAAACAATATTTGGGAGATGATCAACAACGTGTGGAAAACAGAAACCAAATACCTCAAAATTAAATGTTGAAAAAACTGGATGAACTTGTTTGTATATTTCATCCACTGTTCCAACTCCATTAATCTGCAATATTTTCCCGGTTAAGGAAGGTATACATTTGGATACAATAAGCTCAAATAACAAGTTCCAATAATTTTAAAACGGGGTCAAGGCAAGTAATAATAGTAGCATGCCTCCAACACTAGAAGTTGAATACAATACCTTGTATAGCTTTCCCTTCTCCAGATAATAATTCACTACTGGAAGATTTAAGGCCGTAAAAACTTTCAGCCTTTTCTTGATTGTGTCAATGTTGTCATCAACTCTTCCCTGCAAAATATATCATTTTGAGTTGGTGAGGGTGAGAGCGATTTCGACACTAAAAGATTAGCCACCTGGTTACGATTGAGCACCCGCTTCACCATCTCGTCTTCTGGACAATCAAAGAAGAGTACATTGTCTGGTTCTGCCCCAAACTACATCATGAATGACAGAACTGTATTATACACCAAGCAGGTCTATTTTCCATCGTTAGACCTTAGTATTTATGAGATCCCACATCAGTTGGAAGGAGAATAAAGCATTCATTAATAGAAGTGTGGAGAAGCGAATAAAGCATTCATTAATAGAAGTGTGGAGAAGCCTGAAAGGGGAAGCCCAAACAAGACAATATCTTCTGGCTATTACAAAGGGGTGATGAGCTCCAAAAAGGAAGTTGAGCCCCAAAAAGGGTAAACACAAGGTAGTGTGCCAGCAAGGACACTAGACCCCGAAGATAATGAATTGAGAGGTCCCACATCGATTGAAAAAGGGAACGAGTGTCATTGAGGACATTAGACCCCAAAGGAGGTGGATTGTAAGATCTCACATCGGTTGGGGAGGAGAACAAACCTTTTTTTATATGGGTGTGGAAATCTCTCCCTAGCAAACGCGTTTGAGAAGCCCGAAAGGGAAAGCTCAAATTGATTTCTTAAAAAAAAATCTTCACCACAGGAAATAAGAACTGAATAGAAAGAGAATGGTATAGAAGAAACTTACAATTTGTTCGAATGCTTTCCTGTTGTCCTCACTCCGTGGGAACCCATCAATGAGAAATTTATAATTGTCACTTGATTCCATTTCCTTTTGAATAAGTTTGATCGTCAACTCCGAAGGAACTATTTTTCCTTCCTTAATTGTGTTGAGAATCATGATACTGAAAATAGAAATTCACAATCAATAGACATCGTCAGAGGTTAGATGGATATGGAAGTTTTCTCAATAAGGAAAACGAAACATAATTACCCATCTGCACTATTAGAAGCTATTTCCCTCCTCAATAGATCTCCAGCACTCAAATGTGTAAACCCAAAGTTCTCAACAATCTTCATACATTGTGTACCTTTGCCACTTCCAGGGCCACCTGAAAGCATTGCCAGTTCTAGTATATTCAGGCCTAATATATAAGCATCTAGGCCATCTCATTGAAATTGAGGACATCCTTTCTTCTGTTCTTCCTTACAAGAACCCTTTATTTATGCAAATCCTGACTTTTCCATATTGTTTAACCATACTGTCCTTTATTTATGCAAATCCTGACATTTCCATATTGTTTAACCATACAGTATAGCCAGTATTGTGGGCATGAGAATTTGATGTTTATGACACTTCGAGCGTGAGTTTGCCTTTTGGGACAAAAGTCTCGTACCTATAAAGATGTATTTCTTACTTATAAACCCCTAATTCTAAATAGAGTAGAGTATGAGGGGGACCTTCCATTTCCAAGTACAATCACGATCTCCTTAATTAGCCAATGTAGGACTTCCTCCCTTAATTAGCCAATGTAGGACTCCCTCCCAATAGTCCTCAACAATCATCCCCTCGAACAACCTCCTCTTAATCGAGGCTCAACGCCTTGTCTGGAACCCTCAAACAAAGTACAATTTTTATTCGACATTTAAGTCACTTTTGACTACGTTTTCGAGGCTGAAAACATTATAATAGGGACCTCCACGACAATGAATTAATAAACTCTTAAGACACATTACACCCCCGTTTCGTTCAGTTCCTCATCCAGCTTCATATTAAGACAGAACAATACATGTACTTGGAATATTGAAGAACCCCCACTGAGAAACAAACATGGCGATTTTGAAGCTGACTACGCAAGGTTCATAGGTCATTGCTAGAGCAATGAACCTTACTTTTAAATGCTTTGAGCCATAAACCTTGGAGGAAAAGAACTCCAAAATAGATGAACTTATGTTCACCCTTGGCTTCCTAGTCACCTTCTAGATTATGACGGAACTATGTATAATTGACCACAAAATATAAATAAAGAATCCTTCACTGTCACCAAAAATGAAAAGGATGAAAAAGCAGTGAACATTACCTAATACAAAAGTTATGAATGGCGTTTTAGCTGTTTGATAGGTAGTTTTTTCCTGCACCCAAATAAAAAACAATCCAAAAAATTACTCCAAACTTGAAAACAGAATGACATAAATAAACAACAGACGTGCATATAAATCTTCAATGTGGGGGCAAATGCTTCAACGTGTGAGCACTAAGGTATTTTCCATGTGATTAAGAGAGGAACTGTGGCATGATATGAAGAATCCGGAGACAATAGTGAGGCTAGGCAAAATCATATTACCTTTCTGGGTATTTCAGTGGTAAATGCTTCCCAACACTTAAACGTACACGCATTCTGCAATGGTATCAGCAATAAAAGAGGTAAAACTGGTTATAAGACAAAAAAATGAACACAGTTTTTATATGGAGCAATTTTACAGCACAGACTTCAGTGAGACGTATTTCTTAAAACTAGAGCAATGGAGCATGGAGAACAATGGAATCCCTAAATATTCATAAACTACGAGAAATGCTTATGGTTGTAAGAGATACCCATTTTAAGCGTACAGAGTACGCATTATTCTTCTAATCAAAACCCAAACACGCCAGTGAAATAAGTTGCTCCCAGAAGAAAGTGAAGAGCAATCAACACATTGGCCGCAGCCGCTCATTGCTAGCTAGCTCGAGATATCAGAGTAGACGTAATTACTTACCTTATTGACAGTGGAATTGTGGGCGAACGTCAAATGAGAGACTGAAGCAACTCGTCTCCACATCTTTTGATCTCCGGCTCTCTTCCAGAAGCTGTATTCTAGTTGAGAAAGATCGAATGGTTCATGGGATTCAAATTTAGGTTGGTTATTCGTCAGCACGGCGATGTTTTTGGAAGCCCTCGTCCAAGTGAGACATTTGGTCGAACACCTAAAGTGCGTAGTTGAGTTGGGCTCAAAACAAATGCTACCCACGTAGCTACAAGCTGCTGTCAAGGTCACCTTCGGAGGTTGATCATAAATGGGCCGGACAGGAAGGCCATGAAACCGGGCATGGAGTGGGATCCACGTTGAGACCTCGCGCAAGGGGCGGACCAGCTTCGAAGGGACTTCGGTTTCACCAATGGAAGTCTACGATTATGTTATTTTTTATTTCCTCACCGTATGAGCCCTAAAATAAATTTCGTTTTAATCAAAATTTTAATGAGATAATATAATTAATTTTCTTCAGCTTCTCTCTCTTTTATTTTTTTATTTTTTTTATATGCAATTATTTTTGGAACATTAAAATTTTAAAATATATTCCATCATAAAAAAATTATTATTATTAACCAACTACACCACAATAATATTTATAATCACATATTATATTTATGTTTTTTTGCAAGGAAGAACTTTTATTTTAAGTACGAATATTTTACATTATTTGGATTTTCCTTGCAAGTTCCCTAACAAAATTCCATACAACTATGTCGTTCACCAGAGCTCGAACTCCTCCTCCTCGTCAAGCATTCACTATAGTCCCACCTGAAGAAAACAAAAAGACAAATAAATAAATAAATACGAAATAAATAAATAAATAAATATATAATAGCTTACCATTAGGGTGGATGACTTGGCCAGTTATGTAAGAGGAATCAGCGTTACAGGCAAGGAAGACGTACGAGGGAGCCACTTCAATGGGCTGCCCTGCTCGCTTCATGGGTACCTGAGACCCGAAATTAGCAGTCTCTTCCTCGTCGAAGGAGGCCGGAATCAATGGAGTCCATATTGGCCCTGGCGCCACGCCGTTGACCCTTATCCCTTTGGTTGCCAGCTGCAGGGCTAGGCCTCTGGTGAACGCCACAATTGCCCCCTTGGTGGCCGTGTAATCGAGCAGCTTGGCGTTTCCTTTGTAGGCGTTCACCGAGGTCGTGTTGATTATGGAGCTCCCTTCCTTCATGTGCTTCAATGCATGCCTATTAAACTCGAAACAAAAAATCTTAAGAGACCATAAGATTCGATGTTGTCGAATTTAGATGTATTACTTATTTATAGTCTCGACATTCCCTAATTTAGAGTATTAGGGAATAAGTGATCTCCATAAATGGTCGATTTTGAGTATAAACTCTCCAACGTTTTGCTTCATTCAAAACTTACTACCTACCTGGTGGTGAAGAAATAGGAGAAGATATTGGTTCGAAATACTCTTTGGAGCCTCTCCTCGTCGATATCTTCAACCGAGCTCGCCTTGTACTGCTCAGCAGCGTTGTTAACCAAAATGTCAATCCGACCATAGGCCTTGGCCACCTCATCAACCACCCTCTTGCAGTTTTCATCAAACCCCAAGTCAGCCGCTATAGCCAACGGGTTGTTGGCAGAGTCGTGTTTGACCTTCTTAATCATTTCAATAGTGTCATTGGCGTCTTTGACCTCCTGGGCCTTGACGTACGTGAAGGCTACAGTTGCACCCTCCAAAGCAAAACAGTAACACACAGCCCGACCAATTCCGGAGTCCCCGCCCGCCACCAGCGCCACTTTCCCCTGCACCCATAAACCTCAAAACTGAAGACCAAACCGAGAGTTAAAAGATGAAATTAGATTGACAAGAAAGGTGCCTGAAGCTTATTGGCAGGCCTGTAATCTGGGCTGGTAAACTGTGGAGTTGGGTCCATGACGTGCTCTTTGCCAGGTTGAGCTTGTTGCTTCTGTGGAGGAAATTGTCGGCCTTCAGATGCCATGTTTCTCACTAACCCAACACCGCCGATGGCCCAACTGCGCGGAATGAAACTATTTCTAAACTCAGGACTGCGAAAACCACCGAAGAAAGCAGAAGAAGAAGCTCCAATGGAGTAGGAACAGAGCCGACAAAGCATAAACTGGGGGGGGGGAAATTACGAGTTGATTGATTTAGAGATACAGGGGGTTTTTATATACGTGGAAAATGGGGTGATTGCTGAGTGTCAACGTGTCATCACCATCTCTTGCGGCTGACACGTAGGTCGAGTCTTACACTACCCTCTGGCATTCCGTGTCATCCTCCTACAACTCCAATTTCCAATCTGGCATATATTTCGATTGGCACCAAATCTCTTGAATAAATTAGAAATAAAATTATATGAAATTTGAATGAGATGTAATTTATTTAAGTATTAAATCCCCCATTGTAAAATTAATCATTATATTTTTAAAATTTTATTTTTTGAAATTAGGGTAATAAATAAATACAGAAGAAAATATAAAAACAAAAACAGAAATGTGGGGCAGGTTTTGTTGGGGAAAAAGAAGCGTGTGAGCAGAGGTAACATCAGAAAATAAAAAAAAAAAGGCTCAAATCCCAATAAACACACAGAAAAATCAAAGAAAAATGACTTTGAATTTTATATTTTTGTAGATCAATTTGAATTTGATTGAGCTACTTGTCATTATTATTAATCATGGAAAAGATTTTTTTTTTTTTTTTTTCTCTCTCTTTTGAACTATTTCAAGTATGCATGCACAAACAGTAAAAAAAAGTAAATAAATTGTCGTTATCTCCCTCTCTAGTTGTTTGATAGTGACCTTTATCTCACTTTTTACTCGCACCACAATTGCTCTCAATCATTCCACCACCTTTACTTTATTTTTTTTTACTTTTACTTTTAATCCTCCCCTCCTTTTCTTAGATATTTTTCTATTTCCTTTCCTTACTAGATTTTAGATATTTTCACTCAAACTTCCATTTTTCAAAATAATAATAATAATAATAAACAATGCTGGTTGGGTTGGGTTGGGTTTTTCCCGTGAAGCTTATAAAATACGTTCTTTTTTCAACTAAGATCTCGTAATAAAGTACAATACTTTATAGCTCTTATTACTTACATAAATATTTTTGTGGACGTTTTTTTATTACTCATATTAAAGGATCACTGTTGGACGATTATTTGAAAAAGATTAAAATGCAACAATTATTTGAAAAAGATTTACATCTAATGTAACAATTAATGAATAAGGATAATGCATATGGTTACATAAATGCATATAACAAATTCCATTAAATATATTGAAAATAATAATTTCATGGGGGGAGGAAAAGTGGTTCGATTTGTTCGTTGTTTTCTCAAGCTCCATAAATGCGAAATTAGTATTAGGGAAATCTTCTTATTAACACGTGATTAACTGCCTTTTAACGACTAAGTTACTACTGATTAACAGCCAGACCTCACAAGGCCCACAACCCCCAGAAGCCCCAGAAGCCCAAAAGCCCACTCCAAAAATATACCCCCACACCCCTCCCGAATTAAAAACAATAAAACAAAAAAAAAAAGAAAAAGAAAAAGAAAAAAACGGGAGAAATATTCCTCTACTACTGGTCCAGTGCATTAGGGCCAGTACAGTAATTTACCACATGATTCCAAACCCACTGGACCAAATACCTACGTCTGATCCCATTCATGTTGTACGTGGCCCCATCATGACCGTCCATCAACTGCCCCGTGTATGACCCTCCTCCTCCGGTCCCGTAAATCCCTTCGCAGAGATCGGCGATCTCCACCGGCGCTATAGGGTCCCCGCCAGCGTACCATGCGTTCACAAGTGGGTTCGATGCCAACTCCGCCAATTCATGAGCTATCACACTGATCATTCCATCCACTCCAACATCGCCGTTCGGCGATTTCATCGGCTTCAGCCCCGGAATGTAACTCGGCACCGCGAATGGGTAAGCACAAACACCGGGACAAAGCTTCTCCGAGTTCCCAATCCAAGCGTAGGGCAGTGTAGAACCTACAATCGAAGGGAACGTGAAATAATGGAACCCACAAACCTGCCCACAGAAATTCTCGACATAAACGTCATCGGAGGTCAGTAAAAGGTAGAGTCCGTTCCGGGCATTTATCGGCAGGGGCCGGGATTTCGCCGTGACGGAACTTTTAATCACCGACTGAATGGACATCCGAGTCAGCGATTTTCCGTGGGAGTAAAACCGGTCGTTCTTCTCTTCGCCGAGCCGGACCGTGCTCGAAATGTTGGCTCCGGTCTGGTCAGTGTAGAGCTGAACAGTCCGCCACCAGCCAGAGACAGACGGGGATTTGGAATGGGGAGCGGAAACGGAGTTGATGAACTCGCGGATGATCTTCTTCTGATTCCTCTGCCACGTGCCGTACCAGACAATGTGGACGGTGATATTAGCGGTGAGAACTGGGCCCATGTGGTACTTCAAGTGAACGAACTCCGACGAGCCCTCGTATTTCTTGGAGTCGGCGACGAGCGGGTCATCGGAGGCGTTGGATTTGGCGAGATGAGGCCAAGGGCGCCAGGCAGCGGCCGGCGTGAGGAGGAGGAGGAGGAGGGAGATAGCGGTGGGCGGAACTAGTGAAGGTTCCATTTGGGGGTTGAGGAAGGCTACAAAATGACAAGCGAGTGAGCTCCACATCTATTTATAAGAGAAGGGAATATATTTCAAAAATTCAAAATTTTAATGGATTTTATTAATTATTATTGTAAAAAGAAAAGAAAAGGAAAAACAAGGCATTGATCGGCGAGGTAATGGAGGACAGTTAGATTCTTTCAAGTGAGGAAGCGAAGGGAAGAGGAAAAGTGGGGCCTACGCATCGCGGGAAAATGGATCCGGTCCGGTCCGGTCCAGTTCAGATGGGTATTTTCGACATTTCGTTATTTTGCTACCGTGTCTCTCATTTGATTACAATGTCAAAGTTCTAATAAAATCTATAATTGTCACATTTTAAGAAACATAATATCTAAATTAATGCAAAAGTCAAGATACGGTAATTAAATTATTTAATAGATTAATCATATAGAGATAGTATGGTAGTTATTAACAATAATTTGATAGGTGCTAAATTATTTTTTCAGTGATTTATGTTTCATGTTAATAATTGATTATTAAACGTGCTATTCACTATTTCTAATATTTACCACGTCATTATTGATTTTTTTTTCTTAAACTGCTATATCTACGAATGTCCTTTTCTTATTTCCACTTTAATTTAACTAATATTAACATACTAATTATGATACTCATAACAATTATTTTGGTTATTTAAAACTAATAATGGAAAATATCATTAGATGTGATTCACTTCAATAAATATTCGTTTTTGCAGTTGAGAATTAGTTGGGATTTCAGTGATCGTGTTTTTTTAATGAAAAATTTAGAGTAAAAAGTATATTAATAATTGAATAATGACGTGTAATTAACAATGTTATCTACGCATGACGTGTATGCATAATGATTTGAACCAGTTTAATTGGAATCTCCTTCATCCAACGTGTACTTTTTTTTTCCGACGTGGAAGCTTTGTTTGTATATTTATTTATTTATAGAAACATGTATTTAATATTTGAGTAGTCATACTTCAATATTTTATTGAATAGGTATTAATATTATTAAATATGATTTAATGATATATATAAAATCGACTATTTTTGGCACCGTAACATTGATGTCTACTATAAATTATGGAAACAACCCAAAAAATAAAACAATAAATTAAATTAAATTAAATTAAATTTAAAAAAAAAAAAAAAAAAAAAGAGGGCGCTCGTAACGCGAGATAGGTGACAAGGGGTGTGGGACCGCCTCGCGGTGTCCTAAATTCCGGTGGCAGTCCTTAAAACGAGGGCATTCTTGAACCTGCAATTTTTAAAATTTATTACAAAAAAGCAAATGGCTGACGTGGAAAAAAAGAACAGAGGGGTTTGCTCAGAAACGGACATTCGTAGTGTTAGGTCCATCAAAGTTGAAGGTGTTTCATGATATCCGAAATCTGGACCGTCCGTTTCATCTCCGGCCCGACGGAGAATATTCTGCCGGAGCATGTTTGACTATTGGTCAATGTATTGATTCTTTTAAACTAAAATAATAAAAATTAATTTAAAACAAGTCATCATTTTTTTTTCTTTAATTAAGACGTTTAATCTTGATTAATTATTCATAATGAATGAATTATATCTTAATGTATTTGGAGGAATATCGGGGAGATTGAAATAATCAAAGGAGTAAATTGCGCGGGCACTGAGTAATGATGGATGAAAATAGCGTTGGCATTGTACAGCCCAGATTGATTGCGACGTCTTTGTGGACCCCAGCTGCGATGACCCTAACACGAACAAACTGTGAACACCCACTGGGGCCCACTCCACTCCTCCAAGTGGACCCCACTTTAGGGTTAGCGTGATTCAAACGCGTCATCACAAAAGTGGTGCGTTACTATTTGCTGTGCTCCACGCTCCTCTTCTCAACTAACTAACTAACTAACTAACTAACTATATATATATATATATATCTATGTGTGTATGCCTTTGCCTTCATTTTTCCTTATTGTTTTAATAATGTGTTTATCATTCAAATTTTTTAATTTAGGTTATATTTGAAATTCATATACATAAACTATTTGAAAATATTTATAATATAGTTCAAAATGTTTATTAATTATTTAATGTTAAAAAATATTAATGTATTTGGTAAATATGGAAAATAATTAAAAATAAATAAATTTGACATTTTCTTTTGGTGGTCAAAGATGAATGAATAGTGAAATGGGTATGATTAATAAAAAGAGGAGCATATTTAGGAATGGGAGTTGAATTGAATAAGTGTATTTTAATATAAGGTAGTGTAAGGCTGAAAATAGAGTCTAAGTAAATGAGTTGAGTTATGTGCAAAAATAAATTAAAGTCCAATGTAATTAATTAGACCCACACCATTTAACCAACTAAATACATCTCTCATTTTACTCCACATTCTTTACACTCCATCCTTTCATTTAAAGTAACGACCCTACATTTAAATCAATAATGCTGGTACGGGTAGGACCTATCTTTTGAAATTTTTACATATTTATTGCAATTTGTATCCAAGGGAATGTAATCTTTATTTTCCGTCTAATTTAGCTAATAGAGATAAATCTCTCTCATACATATTTTTTTAACATCAATAAAATATTCAATTTTATGTCTAACAACCCTAAAATTTTTATTTGCCCTACTTTGAAATTGGATTCCATTACCGTTTTAGTCCAAACATTAGCTTTATAACTTTTCAAAATTATTATACTTCGGTTTATGAAGGTTAAAAAATTCACCTCGCCTTACTAAACAAATAAGAAAGTTACAATATGATAGATAACTTTTCTCTCTCCACTATAATAATTTAACCCACATCCAAATTGGTTTTCAACTTTTTCCAGTCAATTCTTACCACAAGTGATTTTTTTTATGTACATCAGTAAAAGGCAAAGTTTCCCACAATCAGCTAAAAGTTATCTGAAAATTAATATTTACCCCAAAAAAGAAAGACGTAAAAAATGATGATCTTGAATTTTGATGGAAGTAAAAGAAAAGTAGATTTGATTAATGTTTGTGATGTGAATGATTACATACTCCAACTCTCCGAGGGATTAATTATACAGTTTAATTATTTGATATGATTATATGCTCACATTTCCTCGTTGAAATGGGCGTTAAATCTAAATATATTCTGTCTAATTTTAAGGATATAATACGAATTACTTTTAGACTAAAGTTAATATTTCAAGGATTGGAGAATTGATGCGGTATATAGATTCGTGTTTGTCTAATATCATAACAGCTTGCCATAGAATATATGTGCTGAATAAAAGAACGTAAATTTAAGCTAAATTGAAGACAAGTTAGGTACGGGCAATTTCCCATTCAACGGCAGAGTAGCGGGCCGCCGGCCCAAATCTTGCGATAGGCAGTAAATGCTTACTTGAACTACGGACCGGGTAGGGGCCGCGCGAACGCAGGCCCCCACTGCCACAAATTATGACGTAGGCTCTGCTACTTTGAGCAGACCTTGGGCGAGCACCCCTCCCCAATGTGCAATGGAGGTCGCCTACCCAGGCAATGAGCCTTCTTGATCGCTCATACACCCCGTCCAGGTAAGTGAGGAATTCATGGCTACTCCGTTTCGTTTTATACACTGTCAGTCCATCTCATCCTCCGTCCTGTCCGATGTGGGACGAAAAATAAAATATTTTGCTTTTGGAAAACTTTCACTAATTCAACTCTAAAGGAGGTCCCTGTTAGAGAGAGCTGAAGCCCTACTCGGAAAAATTATTCGGTATATTGAAGAATTATTTATAATGAGAAAATCAAAATGTGTACATAGAGAACAAGTACTCATACAGTATTAGGAATGTTTGAGAACTAAAACATATCACATTCTTCTTTTCCAAACAAAAAAGTTAAAAGTGTAAATTTAATTATTTTTATATTTCAATTAAAATGTAAATTTCCTTATTTTTTATATTATAAGTGTAGACTACAAATCACTTGCTTAACCCTACTACATTTGATTAATTTAACGACTGCTATCGAAATCACTACCACAGCAGAAACGACTAAAATTGTTGAAGCTTATGTTACCCCGAGAGAATAAAAAAACTCTTTGTTTAGGACATATCTTTTCCTATATTCTTATTCATTATCCTTCGGCCTAACAACACTCGTGTGATTTACAATTGAAAGAATCGTGATGTCTGGATTTAAAGCACTGCATATTTAAAATCTCAATTAGGACAAATGACAGCTGCTGATACAGAATCTGCATAGATAATGTAATTAACATAGTTCTAACGCAAGAAAATTTTGGCAGGAATAGAAAACTCTCTCAATGTCGTTAGCTTCAACATATAATGGGAACTATTGCATTTAAAACGCCACAAACCCTGACAGGTATGATCCAGACTCAAAAAGTAACAACTGGCTGATGAGACTAAAAATAGGCAAAACATGAAAAGAGTGCATTCATTGATCGGCAATGGTGACCTCAACCTCCACACCAGGTTCAATGGTGATGGAGGTAATCTGCTTCACTACATCAGCAGAGCTGAAAAGGTCAATAACTCGCTTGTGGACACGTAGCTCAAATCTGTCCCAGGTGTTGGTACCTGCAATGAAAAAACAAGTGAAGGAATGATTTCAATAAGAATTGGGATGCATTTAACGATGAAATCAACATCACACTCGGATTTAAGGTATCAATGATTTTTAGAATGGATATATCACATTGGATTAGTTCGGAAAATCATAGGTATAGGAAAACAAAGTACCTTCACCACATGGAGATTTTCTGGTTGTAATGTGAAGAACCTTAGTGGGCATTCTTACTGGTCCTTTGACCCTCAACCTCTTGTCCTTGGCACCACGAACCAAGTCGGCACAAACTATTGATTCAAAATGATGTCAAACGAATTTCCAAAGGCGCCTATTGGAACAACTATGAAAAAGAAAAACTCAACTACATGATAGGCTAACTACGTACTTTTAAGTCAGTAAAGTGAGGACTTGACAATGCAACAACATCAGGCGAAACAGACTGCAATCCTAAGAAGTTATTTGACAGTTCCAGGATAATGTTCGTCAGTCAACACGTAATAGGGATCCTACATCCATTTTATCCAACAATAATATCTCTCTACAATTTGTTAACGCTTATAACTAATAATCAGATCGTTGCAAAAAAAAAAAAAAAAAAAAATTAACAAGTAACATCCGACTTACTTCACATCAAAGTTAACAGATAACTACAGAAACAAAGATGCAATCTCATTTGAGTGCCATATTAACTTAATTACAATTTATAAAAAAAAAAACAACAAAACTAATCCAAAATACACAAAAAAAATATATATATATATATATATATATATATATATATATATATATACCTTTTTCGAGATTCTTAACATTTTTGGAGGAGAGCGTAATCCTGATCTTATGAATTTGCTCTTGCGTATCTTCTAAGCCTGCCTTAGTCGGTTTCATTGCTGCGTACGCCATACTTCCGGTAATCCTGAATGTCCAAAACGAATATGTTGAACGAACACAACAATGTTTTCAATATTGGCAAAAATAACTCAACCACAGGAGTCAAAAACAAAAATAGAGGTGAAATAGATAACCTAGTTTTATAACTTGTACACATTAAGAAGTCTCATCATAATGAAGCAAAAGTTATGGTCTTAAGAACTATACAATACAATAAGCAATATAGATAATAACAAAAAAAAAAAAAACAGCAAAATTCAAAAGAGAAACCTGGGACGGCGGTTGAGCAGCAACTCTCTACGATTGAGTTTCCAGCAGCCTCTCTCCGAAGAAATGGAGAGAGAGTGCCGCGTTGCAATTTATATGATTCTGTGGCGATTATGTTTACAATTAGGGTTTTTCTTAAAGTGGGCTGGTGCAGGTCGGGTCGGGTCTATCGTTCGGTAATTGAGGCCCACAAAACTCGGGCCCTTTTTTGTTTTGTTTTGGGCCCTTTTCTTTTGTTTTGTGTGTTTTTAGTGGTGGATTGGAACCAAGATGAACATTGTCATTACGGGAGAGTATCAAATGGAGGATATCCTTCTCAATTTCAACCTGGGTACTTTAATGCTTGTATTTAAATTCTCTCTTCCTTCCCTTAAAATACCACACTCTAACTCTAATCATCACTATCGTGAAGATATAAATAGTTGAGAAAGGTTTAAAATAATTAAAGTTAATATTTGTTAGACGAACACGACTTTCCACAATGGTATGATATTGTCCACTTTGAGCATAAGCTCTCATGGGTTTGCTTTGGGCTTCCCCAAAAGGCCTCATACCAATAGAGTTAGTATTCCTCACTTATAAACCCATGATCATTCCCTAAATTAGGCGATGTGGGACTTTCATCATCCAACAATATTTATACTAACAATATTCACCTTCCTTTTCAATGATTCAATGATGAGAATTTCAAAATTGAATATGTTTATCTAAGACAGTTCTATATTGAGCTACCTCAATTTATAAGAAGCATATGAGTAAAAACAAAATTGGTGAAAATACCTAAATTTATGGGAATAGTTTTCATTCTTAGAAGAACAAGTAGGCAATATAACTGTGTTGCAGTAGAATCTTAAGACTATTAGATGCTGAATTAAAATTCTAAATATTAAAAGGTGGATATTAATTCGCAAAATAATTATGCATAAATCAAATGAAGATATATAGGAATTATTTGAATATTATTGTCGAGTTATATCTATTTTGTCCTAAAAATTTAGAGATTAAATTGACTTTCCCCATAAATTTAGAGATTCAAAACTTTCTACAAACATATTAAGTCAAGTCAAATAATTATTGAAACCAAAGTAAAAAAATTAACTTCTAATATAATTTCTCCCATCGTTGCTATATACATTTGAAGGATTTTACTAATTCTCTCAATAAGCCCTAAGACTTCAAAATAAAAAAGAAAAAATTACTCCATTTTTTCCGTCTTCCCAACAGAGATTATGAAATTAAAATTAAAAAAAAACTTAGGCTTGAATGACTTTCCCCTGTGGAAGCCTAACCCTAAAGACATGTTCTTCGCCGGTGCATTTATCCACCTTCACAACCCACTGGCTTCTCCTCCTCCTCCTCCCATCACTGCCGGATTTTGATACCTCCGCCCCAACTTTCGTCACCATCAGCCCTTTCCCGATCGGCAAAAGATGCGTTGTCGATCCACCGGACCACCCTCCAACGGATCTTTTGCTCATCGCGTTAAAACCCACTACCACGGTGGCGCGTTGGTTATTCTTTCTTGATCTAACGACGTCAAGCACCGCCACGTGGCTGTCCAGATTGCAGTCGATCAAAACAAAATCCACTTCTCTGTAATGGGTTCTTATAACCTTCTCAGCTTCTCCCACGACGAACTCGATTCCGTGATATGATTCAACTCCGAGAATTTCTTGTGAGAGACGAAGATCTTCTTGCCGTGGAATTACACAGATAACTCGGCCGCCGGTTTGTCGGGCCGCCGCAGCAAGTGCTAGAATCTTGTGGTCGGCGGATGTTTCATATGCGACAACCATTAACTGCGCGTTGTTTCCAGCAGCCATAGCTGAAATGAACTCAGCAACGTCAGGTTCGTTCACTTTCTGACCCTGAAACATAACGAGATTATTAGATCACTAATTTCAATTAAGCTGAAAGGGGTGAAAGGAACGTATTGGGTTTATGGTTTTGTTTGTTCTTACCATTTTGAGGGTGTTGAGGAAGGCTTCAGTGGCGTTCTCAGCAGACCAGCTAGCCATTGGGTGCTTTTTTTCTGTGTGTTCAGGTAATTGTGATGCTTGTGGCTCTCCGGGCTTACCTGAAGGCTTGTTTATATAGGGAGAGGAATCCAAGAAGATTGTACTCAAGGCAACTGTTTGCCAGCCCCATCTGCTTGTGGTTAAAACGAATAATACTCTCTATCCAAATAATTTGTGGGCCCCTCCTTTTATTTTAACTAAATTTTGTACATTCATTTAACAAAATACAACATATTTTAATCATATATATTTGATCTATGCAATTTCATGGTTATTGCGTTGGTATAATGTGGTCTAACAAATAGTTTCTAAGACTTTAAACTTTAGAAGAGCTTATATCTGGATTGAGATAATTCAGCTAAATTATGCTTAAATTGGTTGAAAAGTAACTTTCTTAAATCATAAATGAAATAATAGTTTAAGCATGCAAATGGAATATTACCTAGAAATATGATAGTTTAAGATAGGGGGTTTCCTTGCAACAACATGACACGTTAATCACCAGAAAAAAAAAAAAAAAGGAATAAAGATTCTTAGTCGTCTTAAATTTTTCAACAAACACGATGACCCATAAATTAATTAGTTACCTGTAAATGTCTTGATTTTGAGGGACAAAGGAACTTTCATAACGTATTATGCTATAAATGTGATCCTAAGTTCTTGTGTCAATAATTTATGGGGGCAAAATCAGACCCACCCCCATGTTAGCCGAGGCAGCAGGGAAACCCAATTTGTCAATTTTTAATATGTAAAATTTCAAGGATAAAGTCTTTTTTTTTTTTTTTTTAACGTTAAATAATGCAAAAACTTTACCTTAATATTTATTGATTTGATGTCCTGGTATGTACGGGTTGTCACGACACTAGTACATATTTGCACATGATCGTCATAATTGAATAATGTTCGTATTCATGTGGGTTAATATATTAATAGTTGATATTAGTTTATTTATAAAGTATATATAATTAAATTGGTTGATTAAATGTTTTACATAATGTGTCTTCTAAATAATTGAAATTATGGTAATATATAATAATTAAAAAAAATGAAATTGCACATTGGAGCTGTCAAAAAAGTAAATAAAAATGGGGGGAGGGGGTGATTTGAAATTAAGGGACTCAGTTTTTGTGTCCCCATGAAAGACATGCAATAGATCTAGATCAGATCAGTTTGCTTCCCTTACAACGGACATTGTCCAAACAAAGCAAGCCCATGATATGAACACTTTCCAGTCATCTTGTCTCTCTCTCTCTCTCGTCATTTTCTCTCTCTTCAATTACAAGAATGCCCTCGACTTATGGGCGTGCTTGCTTGGAAGATGGTGCACATGCAGAGCAACCATACGAGTCCAATAAAAACAAAGGTGTTTTTAATTCTCGAGTTATGAATCTTGTACTGATTTTTTGTTTTGATGTTTTTTGAGTCTATATGGTGTCTGTTGGATTCCTTGAATTTGGGTAAGAACATGGGTGAGTGCATGAACTGAGTCGTGGGTCTTTTAAGATTGTTCTGGATAATGAAACTCGCTCACGAGAAGACATGTTCTATATCTAATATGCGAGATCCCACCTTGGCTAAAAAGGATAGCTAAACACTCCGAACAAAATAACAATATCTAATAGTAGACACGCTAGAATGCTTCATATTTTGATGATCATGTCTAATGAATGTGTGATGAATAAATAAAAAAATTGAAATGTTTTTATTTTTTTTAAACTAATTAATTTTATCGAGCGGCTGAATCGTAAGCGAAGAAATCTAATTCAACGCCCACGTGCACGGCGCACGACAGCGCAGGAGGTGGAAATAATAGCCAGGAAAGTTGAAGTTTTATAATGACATTTTATTTAATATTATGGGACAATAAATATTAAATGTGAAATAACGGATGCAAGTGTGCCAATAAAATAAGAGATACGATAACCTATAAATGATTGTTACAAAATATTTGATTCCATTTAGTTTTGAAATACTTTTCTATTTTTGTAATCTCACCAATTTTAAATTTACGTTTTGGATTGCCAACAGTGAAATGACGTGTCCAAGTGTTTTTAATTTACGCATCAAATTATAAGTTAATATTATATAAAACCATAACCTAAATAACAGTTTCACAATTAAATTTGTTTCAAGCAGTTAAATGATTTGTATATTTGAAGTTATTACAAAATATATAAAATAAAATACTAATCGAACCCTCTTAAATAAGAATATTTCTACCCGGCCCGCCACGTCGGACTGACAGGCAAGCATTCCACGTCAAACTGGATACCATGTCGGCGATTAGCAGAAATAGTGTAGAAAAAAAGAAATATCTGGTTATTATTCTGTGTCTTTTGTGGACGCGAGTTTCGTTTGAAGTTTGAACGATCGTAACCTATCGTGCAGCTGAGTTACCGGGTTTCTAAGTCTACCGGAGTCAACGGCGGAGTTTTGCGGATAAGGCGGAGAGAGTTTTCGATGGGGAATACGAATTGTGTATTGTTTGGGTGCGTGGGGCAAGCGAGTGTGGGGGTGGTGGAGAGATGGGGAAGGTTTGAAAAATTGGCTCCGCCTGGGCTCCATTTTTTTAACCTTTTCGCCGGCGAGTGCCTCGCCGGTATACTCTCTACCAAGATTTCTTCCCTCGATGTTCGGATTGAGACCAAGACCAAGGTATCTCCTCCATCGTTTTTCAATTTTTTTTCCTTTGGCGGTCGTAATTTCAAGTTTATAGCCCGGATTTTTGGGGCTTTGTTTAATTCTCAAATGATATTTGTTCTGCGATCCTTTTGATTTCGTTAATCTTCGTTATATGTGAATTTGTAGATGTCTGTTCTAATTTACTTCGAATTTAGAGTTTCTTGTACTGGAATTAATGTTGTAGCTTGACGGACTGTAAATGGGGTTTACCGAATAGAACAAATAAGAAAGAGCTGAGGTTTGGATGATATTGTTCGAGAAGGAACTGATGTGTTTCTGAACGTGGACTTGTGGCCAATTTGAGTAATTTGGTTCATGATCGTTAATTCTGAGCTTTTTGCTGCAGGACAATGTCTTTGTGCAATTGCTGTGTTCAATTCAGTACCGAGTCATCAAAGAAAATGCTGACGATGCATTTTATGAGTTGCAAAATCCTCAAGAACAAATTCAGGCTTATGTGTTTGATGGTATATGCTTTGATTTCACAGTCACTATTTATCTCTATAATTCCTTTTTTCATGGGTTGGTTATTACTAACTAATGCATTTTGGATATTCATTGAAGTGGTTCGTGCCGTTGTCCCAAAAATGAATTTGGATGAGCTCTTTGAACAAAAGGGTGAAGTTGCTAAATCTGTATCAGAGGAACTTGAGAAGGTGATTTTCCCTTCATTATGTTGCTCCTCACTTGAATTATCCCCTCCAAACCAGAAACACATTTTGGCTGACTTGTAGCTTTTGGATGTCATGCTGTTTCGTTTAACCTGCGTTTCGTTAATTTCCATTCTTTGCACCATATTTTATTTATAAGAGCTGTCTAGATTGTGCAGAAAAATGAATTATAGAAATTTGAGATTATGTAGCCTATATTTACTTGGTAGATTTTTTATTTGTAGAACTATGTGTAACTTGGAATGTATGCTTCGAATATATATGGCCACTGGATCCCTGTCAGCATTTAAAATATATGTAGTATTCTTAAGTACTATGCGTTATACCTGTTTCGGTAACTTTCGTTGATTGCAGTCTAGAAAAATTGTAAATGCTTCTCGTTTATTTTCATCATGATTAGCCTATAATATAATTATTTGGTGCATCTTAGATATATAATTTGGTTGGGACCTCCTAAAATGACCGACATAAAGATTTCAACACATATTCACCGTCTGAATCAGGTGATGGGAGATTATGGATACAATATTGAGCACATTCTAATGGTCGATATAATACCAGATGCTTCTGTGCGCAGGGCAATGAATGAGATTAATGCAGGTAATGATCTTAGTCATTTTGTTTGTCATATCATATAGGAAGGGCCCTTGTTCCTCTGCCAAAACATGCCTTGTCCATTATTTCCTGGTGGAGCCAACAGACCCTGCTCTCCTTCTGAATGGGCATTGCATGGACTATCATATAATCTTCACTTTTCAAAATTTTGTTTGCCTCCTTTCTATTATGAGATCCTCAGCTTTGTAGGGTACATTTTGTTTTTTTTTTTCTACAGCTCAAAGGCTTCAACTTGCAAGTGTATACAAAGGCGAAGCGGAGAAGGTGCTCGTAGTCAAGAAGGCAGAAGCTGAAGCTGAAGCAAAATACCTAGGTGGTGTCGGTGTGGCAAGGCAGAGACAAGCGATCACAGATGGTCTGAGAGAAAATATCTTGAACTTCTCTCATAAGGTGGAAGGTACCTCAGCCAAAGAAGTCATGGATCTGATCTTGATCACTCAATATTTTGACACCATCAAGGACCTTGGGCATTCCTCAAAGAACACAACTGTATTCATACCACACGGTCCGGGCCACGTTAGAGATATCAGTGGCCAAATACGCAACGGGATGATGGAGGCTGCCAGCGCCCAGGCAGGGCTCACAAATGATGAGGTGAACATCAATTTACTTCAGTGATTCATCAGGCACCATGTATACTTATCTCTTCATGTCATCAACTTTTGTGAAGAGCGTGCATATCAATATAAAGGTTTGTAGAATCAATATATTTGTTTTTGTTTTGATGTATAGAGAGAGGGTTCGAGGGTTAATGTTCAATAAGCCGGAAAAATGTTTCTTCTGATGCAGTGGTTCGTATTACCACTTGATACTCCTATCTACAAATTTAAATGTTCTGTAATTACATTGTCTCACACCTTATGCCTGAGATATTAACTTTTAGGTTTTGAGTGACCTGGCTGAGATACATGCTCCTCGTTGTGGGGAAAGTAAACATTGAGTTGTAGTCTTGCCGTTTATCGCTACGACACATCGACCTTCTCGTCAATGTCCCATGCAAAAAGAAGACCGTTGAGCCCCTAGTCAACCACTGGGTCCATAACATGAAGTGAGAAGTGGAACTTGTGCTAGCAAACTAGTGTCACTTTCAAAACCATACTTTCTAGAGCTAATGTGTGTTTAACGAGAACACAGCTGAACCATGCTGCATTCCGAATACCTCGTTGGGCATTAGGGACCAAGTGACAAGGCCACGATATAGTAAAAAATTATATTCTTCTATTGGAATTAAGAAATTATTTTATATTAAGTTGGTGTAATTTAATTAATATAAATATTATGTTAATTCAACTAGTTTAATTATATACTTTCGACCCTAATTCAATTTAAAAAAAAAACATCTTAATTATAATTTTCAAAAAGAAATTAAAAACGTCTTTTCAAAAGGTAAATAATTAGTTAGAGACCAAGAGTACATTTTTTCCCCCCCAAAATAAGAAAGTTACTGCCGTAAAATACAAATGGACATCCGCCAGTTTAAAAAAAGGCGCACAGCGGCAGCAAAAAACGCGGCTACTCAGGGTTTAAGAAAGCAGAGCGGTCGTCGTCTAGGGTTTTAGAGAAAGCTTTATTCAACTTCAACCAATATTCTCCCGTCTGATAAATGGGTTTCTGGGGTATGTTTCCATTACAATTTCATCTCTATCATTTCATTTACTTGTGCGTTGAAATCCCTGGTTCTGCATCGTCTTAATCGTGCAACTTAAGTTGAATGGTTTAATATCACCCCTCTGTCGAGTGCCGCGATGAAGTATTTGTTCGTCGCTGTTTCTCTTCTATTTCTTAGCATCTAGCAGCCCGACGGAGTGCTTTATTATTTGTAGTATTTGGATAGATTTCACTTCTTCAAAGAGGAATCATGAATTGCGCATAATGTGAATTTTTCTTTTGTGCGTGCATGTGTATTTTTGGTTTGGCTTTAAGTACTCACGCATGTTTATATCTTCTGTTATTTTGCTTGTCCTAGGCATTGAAGTGAAACCAGGCAAACCGTACCCTTACCATTCTGATAACGTGCCGGGAAAACTCCGGATAACTCAGGTTTGTTGGGTGCTGACGCCTCTCTGGAGATGAAAATTTATTAGGGTTGTTGATAGTTTCAATTTCAATGTATCCTATATGTGGAGTGGGCATGTCACGATGACGTTATATTATTTCATTTGAAATTTATTGTTTCAACGCCCAAGTCGACGGGATTTTATTTTGTCTTTTTTCTTCCAATTTGAGCCCATGTGATTTTGGGACATGCCACTTCTGCATTATGATTTTGATTTTTTAATGTGGTAATACTAATGTGGTGTTATGCTGTGAGCCAATGAATTATTTTGGATTTTAATTTGCGTGTCTTAATCATGTGAACATGATGGAATTTTCTTACTTCGTTACTTTTTGAGATGTCCTTAATTTTGTTGTCATTTCTTAAAACAATCCAGGCAACTTTGGGACCTGGCTCATCGAAAGAGAGAAGCATCATTCAGTGTTCTGTTGGTCAGAAGAGTCCAATTTTTTTGTGCTCTTTGATACCAAATAAGATTGAATCATGCCCCTTGAATCTTGAATTTAAGGAAGATGATTTGATAGCCTTCTCAGTTATTGGCCCACAAAGCATCCATCTCTCTGGTTATTTTGTAGCCAACGAGGGAAATTTCATCAGGGATGACTATGATTCGTATCCTTTATATAATTTTTTTAACCACAGTTACAAAATCTATTATTTCTTGAGAATTTTTTATTTTCGAATAAGAAGTTTTGGACATATCTGGTCGATTTTTTTTGGCACACTTATTTTGTCATTTCTTACTACAATGTGAAGTGATTCTTTTGGGGAAGACATCGCGGAAACAGATACCGAGGATTCATCAGAGTATGACACTGGAGATGAATATGATGATGAATTCATTGATGACGACGACGATGACTATCCTGGGATGTTCCCAACTTCGCCAGTTAACAAAAGTGGAGGTAATTTGAAACTTCTACAAACTTTCTGGTGCACCAAATGCTTGGCACTCTTTTCACATTGTTTCAATCGGCACTTGACATTTTTTCAAAATAATAGGCTGTTTAAGTTGATGCTAATGTTACAAGGGCGAAGAACCACATCTCTCAGTAATTTGATTTTAAATCTGAACTGCCTGAGAAGATTAGTTTTAAATTCTCCACACGGTCGAGAATTCTATAAAGGTTCAATACCCATGAGAGAATTAAAAAGAAAAAAATTGTGCCTGATCTTAATTATCATTCCCAATCCCATGCGTCTTGTGAACTTTTAAGGATCAGTACTGGATAGTGAATACCTTTTAATACACTGCAATTCTGCTTGGACGATTTGGGAAGCTTGTATATTTATTTTGGCAGTCTTATGGGCCATGCCGAATTTAGGATTTTATGGTCTTCCTTGGTTCTAGCTGCATAATGGTAGTTTTGGAATGTGGAGGAATAGAAGAATCATTAAACGTAGGAGAGAAGTCAGTAGGTCTGAAAATAGGCGCAGTTTGATTATTTTGATTGGTTGTCTCTTTCCATTTTCTAAAGTCCTCTTCTAACTATTTTTGACTTTACAACTTCTGTCCTATCAACTTTTGCTAGGTATGGTTGCAAATGTTGCATAAAATAAAAAATTTACCATGTGGGAGTAGACTTATTTGGACATATGTTGGATGCAAATTGTATGATTGCATTTCAAACAAACATGGTACAGTGAATAATTTACGAAGTATTTGGACTTAATATTATTTGTACTATGGTTTTAGTATGTTGTTGCTGCTAAATCTTTTTGGTTACAGCCATGCTAAACTTTACTTTCTTTACTTATCCTAAGTTCGTTTTTAAACTCTGGCATTTTTGGTTCTAATGCTTAATTTAAGTGTTTGTTTTCTTTACCATGTTTGCTAGTTGTAATTGAGGAGATAGTGGATGATGAAAAATCAAATGATGCCAATGGTCAAGCTAAAGAAGTGAAGAGAACTAAGTCCAGCGACTCTGAAGATATTAGGAATTCTCAGCGTCAAGTTGTGCTGAAAAGGAATGTGGGAAAATCTATTTCAGAAAGTGAAGATGAAGATGGATTTCCAATTGCTACCAAAAGCAAGAGCAAAGCGAATATGCAGAAATTAGAACCAGAACAGGAACAAAAAGGTCCCAGTACTGGGAATGTGAAGGAGGCAAAAGCAAAAGATGACAATGATGCTTCTAGCTTGAAAAGAAAAGTTGAAAACGATGAGCAAGTTGATCATATGGAAAGGTGAGATGAACTAAGTAATCAGTTGCTCAATTTCTTTGGTTGGGCTTGCAGGATGTTAACAGTGCAAGATTGGGTGGGTTTTCCCCCCCCCACTAATGCATTAGCCCCCATCATTGCCGAATTTTTTGTTTTATGAGGAAAAGTGGGGATAGAATTCCCATCAGCAGGTTACTCTAGTTAAATTTCCGGTTGGGTAAGGACAATAAATGTATTTTTATCCCTGACTTCAATCACATTGCTATTTAACAAAATAGTTTGATTATACTTTTTATTCAGTCACCTCGATAGCCTGTAATCTTTTAATTTATTTTCTCATGTTGGAAATTCAATAGTGATGTCAGGAAAAAGAAAAAGAAGCAGAAAAAGAAGGTAAAAGAAGTAAAAGCTCTGGAAACTGGTAATGATGGTAATATGGGGAGCGAAAAGCCACCAGCGGAAGTTGAGAGTGCAGCTGTTAATCCAACTTCTGATGGAGATGAGAATGGCAAAAAGCTATCTAAACAGAGGTGAATATTTCAATCTCATTCTACTGTTTTTTAATAATATATGTGAAGACGATTACATAGCTTTTCTGTATCAGTTCTGTTTTCATTTCTTTAATGTTCAGAAATATTGCTGCCTAGTTCGATTTATTTTTAAGAATGTAATTCTTTGCATCATGAGATTCACGCATGATCTAGGCCCGGATCTCTTTGTGGGCTCTGCAGTTTACATTATACTTCATGACTATGTTCACCTATTATTTTTTTCACAACTGCAGTAATTATGAAATATATGCCTTTTCTAAGAATAAAAAAACCAACTTTCAACAGTAAGGACTATATTAAAAGATAACTCCAGAAGGTATTCCAACGTACAAAACGAGGCTTCAGTTGGATGATTCAACATCAACTGCAGTTAGTATTTTTTTGTACACCTCAAGAAAGGCATATAAATGGGCCAAACTTCATTTCTTCGACTCCAACCCAGACCCTTCATTTTCTTCGAAAATCTTCTATTTCCCAACCAAATACACTATAAAGTTGCAAAGAGAATGGTTTGCCGGAAAATTCTAATGGGTGCACCATCGCCTCTTTCAAGGAACAATAATTTCTATCAGAAGCCAGATGAGTACCAACAATGTTTCAGAGCCAACTTCAAAACGAGGTAAGTCATCACCATAAAATTGAACCTTCCAAAAACTTTTCAAAGAAAAGGGACTGAAGAGGAGGAACCATGCAAGAAAGGTCAAAATGTTGAGAATTCTATTTTTCCTTTTTAATGAGTACTTCTCTGCGTTATGAACTGACATCTATGTTATTTTGGATAAAGCTGAAATTTGACAAGATTTCCATGCTACAGCTTGCTATTATTCTTCAGCAGTTCTCCTTCATTGTTACTAGATAACTGAAACTTTAGCTGGCCATGTGAATAGGGATGCCTCGACTCACATGGACGTTGCTGATGGTGAAAATAAGAAGGAAGATAGGCAAAAAAAGAAGAGAAAGAAGGAGAAGAAGAGCAAGGAGACTGAAATTGGATCAAAATCTGATGAACTAACGAAGACGGCGGGAGATCAGAGTAAGTCAGCTTTGGGTTCAAAAGAGAAGGAAAAAGAATCCAAATCATCTCGAGTGAGAACTTTTGCTAATGGGTTGGTTATTGAGGAGGTAGCCATGGGTAAACCAGATGGCAAAAGAGCTTCACCTGGAAACCAGGTACTGTTTAAAGTCTATTTACTTTTATGAATGAGCTTTATTCCCAATGCTTGGAGAACGTTACATGTCTAATCCCATTTCTAGGCATCCTAGGCATCGACATTCTCATCTTCAAACTTAGCTTAGCCTAGCATGGGGTCTGTCTGCAGATAAGCTGACAAACCATGCAATTCTGACTTTTGGCATTTTTCGTTACTTATGATGCTTCTTCATGCCCTATTACTTACATACTAAAATTGAACTCGTATTTAGAATTTAGATGCGAACTTAGGTGTGAACGGTTGGACTTAGTGCCACTTCATTCATTATCACTGCAGGATGAAAACCATTACACTAGATATTTAAAAATTGTGGATGGATAGATTACTACATACTAAAATTGAACTTGGGTTTAGAATTTAGATGCGAAGGGTAGGACTTAGTGCCACTTCATTCATTATCACTGTAAGATGAAAACCATTACACTAGATATTTCAAAATTGTGGATGGATAGATTACGATGTGACATAATTTCCTTGTATTTCAACGAAGAAAGATGTCTTCTCTGGTTTCAGGTTAGTGTTCACTATATTGGGAAGCTAAAGAACGGCAAAATATTTGATAGTAATGTTGGAAGGGCACCATTCAAATTCCGCTTAGGTAATTTTGGGTTTATATGGTGTATCTTTTTATCTATCAATCAAAGTTGTTAGTCTAAATTATAAGTTAATGTGGTATTGCTGCAGGTCTGGGACAGGTTATTAAGGGATGGGATGTCGGGGTTAATGGTAATCGTTTGAACGGCCTAATCTTGACCACTTTTCCCCCCTCTTCCTTTCATGATTTGTATTTCGTCCAAATATTGATTTTACTGGATCCTTTCAGGTATGCGAATTGGGGATAAAAGGAGATTGACAATCCCTCCATCAATGGGGTATGTAACTCTCAAACATAGTCTTGTTTTCTTAATTATGTTTATACAAAAAAACTGGTGAGAAAACTAACAATAATAATTTAGAAAAACAAAAGGAGGGTATACTGAACACTCAGATATGGTAATGATATTTGTAGTCAGGTTAACGTAATTTTGGTGCCCGCAGCTACTGTTCATGTGTATGCTTAATTTGCGACGATACGATCTTTAATTTCATTAGAATTACATTTGTTTGATTTCTTTTTATAAAGATGATTGTATTGGTGGATGCAGTTATGGGGCTGCGGGAGCTGGTGGGAAGATTCCGCCGAATTCTTGGCTTACTTTCGATGTTGAACTGGTTGGTGTCCGCTGAATTGCATCATCCACAATATGTATATTAGAGGATAAGTATTTCTAAATCAAAATTTTGTCTCCATTTTTTTAGTTGCCATCAGTCTCAAAATTGAAGTGAACCTATCAAGTTTTATTATTTATTCTGATTTGAGATACCACTTGATCAATAGACAAGTATTTTGTTTATTGCTTTAATGTTTTTCATTCTCCTAAGAACACAGGAATTCAAAAAGAAAAATGGCGGGAATATCGTAGTAACAACTTGCCGTTTTCTTTCTATTATTTATTGCCAAAAATCGGCAATTCTTATTAATTCTGTTTTTTTTTTTACTGTATTGTTGAGTTAAATCAATTTACCTATGCCAAAGTGATCTCACGTTGTACCAAAAGAAAAAATATTTTTACCTAATGAATGCAATAATTCATTTGATCAGGTCGGAGTAGCTGTAGCAATATAATAAAAGAATTACCGGATTGACATCTCATCATAGCACATCTAAAATGTAAAGGTAACGACCAGCAAGTTCCTGCAAGTGAAATGGCCCTTCCTAGGATAAAATCTTCCATAGATGGACCTAGGAGTTAGAGGCTCTCCAAGTGATTTCTTCCAGGAAAAGGAAAATAATAATAATGATAATAATAAAAAAGTAATGAAAAAGAAGACGATAGAAACAGAAAGAAGCAGGCTAGAAAATCACAGCATTTCTAGTAAAAGAGATAATCGAGATTAAATCTAGTCTAAGATAACATGCGTAGAGCACCTCATCACCTCCCTGCTACCAGAAAAAAGTTCATTTCATATGTTCCATACAAAATCATCAACATAGTGAAGTGGTTGCTTTCTCATGATTAAAATCTCAATAAGGCTCCACTGGTGATCGAAATTTTGATCCAGCATAAATTGCAGCTGGTCCGAGCTCTTCTTCTATCCTTAGGAGCTGCAGGAAAAAAAGAAAGAAAGCAGTTGATTGTGTTACAAGCGCCCAAATTTGAGCTGTATGAATGTTGGAGAAGCAAAGATCACAATTGAAAAAACAGGTCAACCGGTGGTCAAATCATAAAAAAAGTCCTATTTAGTTGTAGGTTTTGTTATTGTAAGCAGACAATAATTAAATAAAGGTTACAATACCCTAATTTTAAGATTTACTGAAAATATGGATACTAAATTTCAACTTCTAGAACTAATAACCTTTAAAGAAATTTAGATACTAATAATATTCACCTGGTTATATTTGGCTAGGCGCTCAGATCTACAGGGTGCACCAGTCTTAATCTGACCCTGTTTTGCAGTTTGGGAAACATTCAAATGACCGTCAAGGAATTGAAGATAATTTAAAAAACTCAATATGCACACACATAAACAAAGATTTACAACCAATGCTTTGTAAACGTTAGTATATTTGATTGGTACCACCTCAAACAAAGAAATGATATTTAAATATGACCAACTGGATAATGATGAAACCATTAAATATAAGATCTTTCTGATAATCATTTGGTTTTTTAAACTTATAATCATCAATTTTACATATTAACTTCATTATGTACTTTGTTTTAGAAATATTTTCAAAATCCAAGCCAAATTTTGAAAACTAAAAGAACTAAATTTTAAAAACTTGTTTTTGTTTTTGGAATTTGGTAGAGTTCAAAAATGAAAGTAAGCATAATTTTAAAAAAACAAGTAAAAAATGCACATAAATGTTACTTTCTCCTTCAAAAGGCTACATGTTGGATTAAAATTCCATAAGAAATATCATCACTCACAGCGTGAGCAATATGCCTATACAGGGAGCGGGGCATGCTTATACAGTAACAATAATTCTACGAACAAATTTACAGGTAAAACTACAGAGTTTCAATCATGGGGGAATTGTTAACACTTACTGTTGACAGGCCAACTGAAAGGTCTGCAATGAACGTATCCTCAGTTTCCCCACTAAATTGCACAAAAAGGAGAAAAATATAATCAATAGTACATGGAGGCTGGGTGAAAGAGATTATAACATGCAATTAAAGAAAAGAAAAAAAAGAAAAAAAAAAAGGGGAGATGACTATGCAATGAAACGTAGCATACCTTCTATGGCTTGCCATAACACCCCAACCAGCGTGCTTAGACAACTTGACTGCTTCAATACTTTCAGTCACTGAACCAATTTGATTTACCTGATCAATATATCATAAGAATCTCAACATTATGAATATACTGCAAATTACTTGAGCACTAAAACATGGTAACAAACAGATAGCTGCCAAAAGAAAGTTAAGCAAAATAAGAGGGAAAATGGATACTTATGAGGAAGAAAAGGTGGAGTGATTACCTTCAAGAGAAGGGAATTACATGCCTTCTCCTTGATAGCTTTCTCTACACGCTGCAATTGTTACAAGATGCAAGATAATGTCAGAATGTTGATTCAGAAAACCAGAATGTACATGATGATTAAAACATTTAAGACCTTTGGGTTGGTAACCAAGAGGTCGTCTCCAACTATCTGGACTTGCCGGCCAATTTCACTAGTCAGCTTCGCGTAATTCTCCCAATCATCCTGATCGAATGGATCTTCAATGGACACAATAGGATAATCTGTCACAAATGACTTGTAGACATTCTTCAAGCTGTCTCCAGAAATTTTTTCTGATCCATCATTGTTCTGCAGCAAAATCTATCATCAGGCTAATGTGTAACATGAACAATACGTGAACCATGACCAGCCAACAGTCAAATACCTCTTCCTTAAAATTCAGGTCGTAGGTCTTGGCCTTGTTATCATAAAATTCTGAAGCAGCTACATCCATTCCAATCACAACCTAGAAGTGGCAAAATAGTATAATCAAGGACTTGGACCTAGGTACTATCAGGAAATATATTATTCGATACGTTAATAAAAAAGACAAAAGGAGAGCACCTTTCCAGTGTATCCAGCTTTCGCTATAGCAACCTTCAAGAGTTCAAGACCCTCCTTATTCTCCTGAAATTTATATAAATCAATATTAACCACTCGGTAGTGTGCATGGTGATATAAAAAACACCAATCATAAGTCATAAATGACTAATGGTGAAGGAAACTATCTGACTAGAATCTGCGTTTTTGTCCGATCACAAACCTTTCCCTCCAACCATAAAGGAAAAGAGGAATGGACTAAAGAAAGAAGAGAAAAACATCAACAGCCAAATACTCATTGAAAACTCCAACTTTGAAAATAACAATATGCCGTAGGCTAATGTTTCTAAGACCTGAATATTAGGGGCAAAACCGCCTTCATCACCAACATTAGTAGCGTCTTGTCCATATTTCTTTTTTATTACAGCCTGAAAAGCAGACAGACAGAAATACATTGATACAACAACCGCTTTGTATTACTAAATTTAGAAAACTGGGGTACAAGGGGATTGCAAACAACCTTGAGGTGATGGTAGACTTCCACACCCATTTTCATAGCTTCCTTAAAAGAAGATGCTCCAACAGGGAGAATCATAAATTCCTACATACCAGAAAAATAACACAAAGGTCCAAAGTAAAGCACCTAATCTATCAAAAAGGGAAAATATATCAAAACCATATTACCTGCATGGCTAGCTTATTGCCTGCATGAGAACCTCCATTAATGACGTTGAATGCAGGGACCGGAAGAACCAACTTCTTATTCCCAGCAAGCTTGGCAATGTGCTAGAAGTTACAAGAAAGACAAGTGACGATATAAGACTAGTAAAAAAAAAAAGAAGAAAAAATAAAAACGAATTCCCTCTTCTAAAACCACGTGAGACTACAAATACCTTATAGAGGGGTATCTTGTTCACTGCAGCACCAGCTTTACAAATAGCAAGGGAGACTGCCAGTATAGCATTTGCTCCAAGCTGTGAGAATGAAGAGGGAAAATCCCGTTGGCCTAAGTTAGCATAACATTGGAGACATCAACCTAAATGGTTCAACATAATACCTTCTGTTTGCACCAACCCCATTCATTGACGGTCCCATCAAGTTGCCACACCATAAAATTGTCTAGTTTTGTCTGCTCTCTTGGGTCCTTGGTAATGCCACAGAAAATTGGATGAACTGTATAAACTTCACTCATATTCACTGACAGTAGAAAAAAAAATGCTAATGAAATTATTGCTTTTACCTTGCCAATTAAAGCAGGTCCAATGATTGAATTTACATTTTCCACAGCCTAAATCAAGTCATGCAGTCACATTAGGCAACTTTAAAACACGCAAACACAAATAGTCTTGTATGCAAGAGGAAAAAAGTTGCTGCATAGTTTTTCTCCCTCCAATCATAGCAAATGTCTTACATGCAAGAAAAAAAAGTACATGTTTCTTTGGAAAATGTTATTTCCTAAGTTTCTAACAACAAACACTGGAGGATTCACTTAAATATCCGATTTTACCATACAAACCTCAAGTACTCCCTTTCCAAGGTAGGCAGACCCACCATCTCTCAGCTCAAGAGCTTCATAGATACCTTCAGTCAATAAAATATGGATAGTTAAAACTATGAAGTATAAACGAAATGTTTAAACCATTTTTTTGCACAGGACATTCATACAACTATATCAATGGGCACAAGGGATAATCATGAAATCTAACAACTATAGGTGACGATAAACATACAATACATACGTGCAGAGATGAAATGATACCCTGTCTTAAGGATTTGTGTTTTCCTTCATTTTGTTTATTAGTCATATTGAATGTTCTGACCAAATTTTCTACTAATCTCATTTGGATCACTGTTAGACCTTGCAAAATTCATTGAGGAGAAACTTGAAGGTATATGGTTACAATTGTTTGAAGTTGAACTCATGACCTCAAAGATGTCTATACTTAAGCTTGCTGCAGTGGTTTCAGTTTTTTAAAGCATACTCAGAAGATGTTTAATAAGTTTCCAAGACAAATGTAATGGTCGCCTCTCAAAATTTTCACGTAGGGTAAGTACATTTTTAATAAATTTCGTAGCATCTACTTTTCTTCGATATACAAGCACTAACGACCTACCGATTGAGACATCACCTATCATACATTCTTCATCTATATCCAGAAAAGGTCAAACCGTGAATAATTACTTTCAATCAGTTGGATAAACAAACACTATCGATTTACCGGTAGAAGCACCGCTCGGAACAGCAGCTCTGGCCAGCGTTCCATCAGTAAGAGTTATGTCAACCTGAAACCAAATTCAAATCAACAAACAAAAAAACACCAAACAATCATTTACAATAGCGATCACACTAACTTCCACATTCAAATTTTCCCAAACTCTGTACAACACTCACGCCAAGGAATCTATATGTACACGGTCAGTTACAGCAATCGATAACCGCAATAGGTTCACAATCTCTTTCTATTCTCACATTTCTCAGGGAAAAAAAAAAAACACAATGCAACCAATGTTAGGCTAAAAACCAACAAGACGATTGTAGAATAACAGGTAACAATTCCGGTAAGACATTTTCGACGGATTGATCCAGAGGAAGTTAAAACTCACTTCGACAGTAGGATTTCCACGACTATCAAAAATTTGACGGGCTTTGACGATCTCGATCGTTGCCATACTGAGTTCAAACTTACTCCCCCCTTCGTCTTACTTGTCTTTCTCCACAATTTTCCCCGATAAAATTACGCCAATGGCGCGCAATGAAAGAATATAAATAGTCGTGCGTGGTGACAAATTCTGTCGTGAAGCATACTGGGACCGTCGAATAGGGAAAAGTAGGGGTGATGTGGAAGGATGAGATTTATTTCCTAGCAAGGCTTGCCACGTGCCAGCCCAAGGAGGAAGATTGGAGCGCACTCTTCATCCAAGGGTCAAAGTTTTTTAATCACCGATTTTTTACATAAATTTTCGTTTAGGTTAAAATAAAATGAAATTGGAAGATGTAAAAATTAGAAATAATACAAAGATGGAACTATTATACTCTTCACAATGGTATGATATTGTCCACTTTGAACATAAACTCTCATGGCTTTGCTTTGGGCTTCTCCAAAAGGCCTCATACCAAAGTTAGTATTTCTCACTTATAAACCCATGATCATTCTCTAAATTAGTCGATGTGGGACTTTCATCATCCAACAGGTACATAAAAAGCCTCGAAAATAAATTCAAAACCTTCACTCAAATTCAGCAATGTGTTGATACAAAAAAGGGAACCAAGTCTATAAAGGCTATCATTTGGGCTCTTACGATGCTGCTCGACCTATTAGCTAGCCAATGGCGGCCATGGTTAATCTTGAAACAATCACTAGATAGCAAGAATCATAGAGAAGCCTAATGGACTCCTCCAATGTACCAATTATCAAGCACAATATTACATTAAACCAGCACAAGTGAGGACTGAGGACTTAACCCTTCAATACAGGGTTTTATGTACACAAATCCGGTAAGAGCCAATTAGAATTGACTTTGGAAAGAGGAAACAAGAAATTTCGTTGTACTGTATCAAACTTGTATCATTGACTTGATGAGCAGCGGCGGTTTGGGAAGCGCAAAGCCAGCTCTTCTTTCCTCAAACGAGTATTCAATGACTTCAGAAATGTCCTCACTAATGCGAGCAGTAAGATCAATGGGCCGTGGAGGAGCTGGTGTTATGGCTGTCTGCATTGGAACTGACACGGTAGAAGGTGTGGATGGCACTGGGATAGGCATCATCTTTGGTGTCCTGATATCTTCCTCTGATATTGAAATTGTCTTTATAGGTGTCTTGGAGGACAGATTCACTTTCTGCAACTTCTCACTGAGATCATTCAATGAATTCGACGAATTCATTGAGTTGGAGAAAAGCGCGCCAGCAATAGGAACGGGAGCAAAAGGCTTTCGAACCACCATTGGTGATTCTGCTTCACTAGCGTCGACACTTGATGAATGCTTCTTTACAGGGAGACCAGGAACATCCAAGCCTCTCCTACCTTTAAAACACATGGGAATTCAACCATTCAGGGAAAAAATGCTATCATCTCTAGACAACAATCCATATCAACCAGGACAGAATTGGCAAGAAGCTTGTCAGTTAAGAGTCATACCAGCAGCAGATAAAGCTTCAACAAATCCCTCATCAAGGTGAAAAGTTTGGTTGTTTTGGTGTCCTCTATCACTTTTTCTGCCTGGTCGGAGGCCTTTATGAGGATCAGGCTTCGGAGTTTGAAGCAATGCTCCTCCAAGGGAAAATCTCCGACTGCCAGCAGCACCAGCACCGCCAGTAGACATTCTAGGACCTTTTTTCACACTCTGAGGCTTTGATGGGCTAGGCTTTGACCCATAAAGTGCCTCCTGTTCGGCCATTAGCTGCCCCTGGAGTTTCTTCTGGTCCTAAAGGGTAAAATTGAAATGACAGCAATCATCAAGAGGGATGCATTTTAAACATGAAAATGTCCAAAAGCTGGTAAATTTGAAAGATCTTACCCGCTGCCTGCGGAGTTCTTGCTCTTTCTCTTGTCTTAAAATTTTGTACTCTTCAAGCATTGAGAGAAGGCGAACCTACACATATGGGACAATTAATAGCACTCGTATAAATCATGCATGAACCATTCATCAAAATGTACTTACGCCATCATAGGTGAATTCAATGCCTCTTTCCTTTTCCCATGACATGGTTTTTGAAGTCAAAGCATTAACCATTCCTGCAAGGATTTAATCACTAAGCTACACGAAAAAGATAGTCAAAAATGGAAATTACAATGCCCGAGCCGATAGTGTTTACCTGGAAGTTTGTTAACCAATGCCCGAGCCTTCTCAGCACGTTTAAGAGTAAGATGAGCTCCTCTTCCCGCATTATACCGGTTTTCATCCTGAACAAGTTAGAAAAAAAAAACTCAAAATGAAAATGTATTTAGCAGTATGATGGTGTGTGATCAAGATATATGTGTGCCGGCCATGTACGTACATGTACACCACTAGCAAATATTTAAAACGCATATGATATGAAGAGGTTTCCACATCCTTATAAAAAATGTTTCGTTTCCCTCTCCAATAGACGTGAGAGTGAAATCTCACCATACATCTTGAAGGGATAAATTATGGGAGAGTTCAGAGAGTAACCCTATTATACTCCTCAAGCCAGCACTCCTCTTCGCATGCAGCCAACCATCGGTCCACTTTCTCAAGGATCTCGTTCCTGTCAAAAGCTTCTTCTTTGACCTTAAGGATTTGATTTTCAATTTGTTCAAGGACACAAGCAGGGTCCAGAGTTCCTGCATTGGAAAGATAAACGCACAGAATAAGAATGGAACAACAAAGCCATATAAATAAACGTTAGCACAATGAAGTTCATGACCGTAATATACCACAATCTATTGCATCAATAACATATTCAATAGCAGAATCTTCTGCTGGTAGCATATGCAGCTTCATACACATCTCTTCTAGCTCCAATCTCTTCTTGAGCACAAGTTCTTTCATTCTGCTCGACTTCAACTCATCCAATCTGGAGACTTCTCCTTCAACCTGCATGACACAATCATGACGAATACAAGTCAAAACTAAAGTAAAATAATGACACAAATCTTCCTTATTCCAAATCACTCACATATGTGATAACGTCAACAGAGAGAGCATCAGGTTCAATAATTTCGTGTTCTGAAGCTGCGATGTTGCAAGTTATATTTTGAAACATCTGTTGTTCTTCAGCTGGAGTATCCATTAGGTTCCACAGGTCTAGCAATGTATGAACAAGATCTTGAAGCTGCATGAATAAAGGGTTACTACAGAACCATTGCATTACTAAGATTTGAAGACCAGAGAAACGTTTTACCTTCTGCATTCTTTGAATTTTGATCTCTCGCAGTTTTTCAATCATTGCAGCCAACTTCTCGATGGTGTTGATAGTTATATTTGTTGGTGCTTCAAAATCACCCAAAGTTGGATGAACTTCAATGGCTATCTGTTTGGAATCCATACCCAGGACTAAACAAAGCGAATCCAAAGCACGCATGTGTGTATAAACCAGCTTCATCCGATCACTCTATAACAAGAAATAAGTTCATTAATCAGAATAGTGTTCAAATTAATTACAGGTTAGAATTTTTTAACACAATTAACCAACCTTCTCTTGCTGGAGTGCATGAAGCTGTCTGTTCAATTCATCAAGCTTCTTCAACGACAGATCAGTTTCATCCAACAATATCTTTGACACTGAATGTTCATACCCATTTAACTCATCTGAAATCTTTTGTATTTCCTCTAGGACAACAAGAAATTGATTGCTTCTCTCGGATTTGCGCTTCCGCATTTCATCCAGTTGGGGAAGAATTTGCTCGTGTTCATCTTTCAAGCTCACAGCCTTTTGATCAGACTGGAAGGGGAAATCATAAACCAATAACTTCAGAGTTTGCAGAAGTGAAATTGAAGTTGTTTGAATCTGCTACTCCTCCACTTACCTGTCTTATATGAACTGGCGGCTCTCCCAATGCAGAACAGATGGCAGCAAGTTGCGCTTCAGAATCTGCAATCGCTTGTCTCAGATAAGCTCTGGAATGGTTTGCTTGATCAACTTTCCTTCTGTAAACCTCTAAACACTCTCGTTCAAGCTCAAGCAACATTCTATCTCTTTCAGCTTCACATTCACCAACTTCATCCCATATTATCTGATATTCAAAAATGTTATGTACAGAATAAGATAAGCATCAACAAAGAGATTGAAGTTCGAGACAAACCTGAAGTTCATAAAGAAGTGAACCACACGTGGTTTCCACTTGCAGAAGTGGATCATTTTGAGTGACAGACATCATGAAGAGATTTCACGAAACAAGGCCAAATCTACAATAAACAACAATTAGAGAAACATACTAACAAAGGAATCAAATTTCAAGAACCCCAAATTGTCTACAGCATCAAATTACAATTTGTTAAAATATTTGCTAAGAACGGAAATGGGACAGTCAAATTCCGCATAACCAACAAAATTCGAGACGAAATGATTGAACCCATTTCTACTTGCACTCGCCAAGCACATGGAAAAAGTTATGTACAAATCAGCTCAATGTGTTCGAACTACTAAAAGAACATGATTGAAGCGAATTAACCTAATGGGTCATGCTGGATTATCAAGAAATTAAAAGAACATCCATATGTGGTAGACGAGGATTTGAAAGTGAACCTGAAGTAGATAGAAGCAATCCGGTGAAGGATTGGAGGAATGATTTGAGAGAAGACGAATGTAGCGATTGAATTGTGAACCTTGGAAGAGGAGTATGGTAAAGGGCAATTTGAAGGGAGAAAGAGACGTTGAAAGGAAAAGGGGCCGTTGTAAAAGTGGATATTAAATGAAGCCCCATAGACCAACTGAATTTGAATTCAAACTTTCCTAGAGGGAAAACCCAAGAGAGAGAAAAAGATTGGTTCCAATTGCTTTCTTGTTTCTTCTTCCCTCCTCCCACACATTTTCAAAATTAAAAAGAGTTGAACTCTAGTACCATAATTTTTTACTCTTGAATATATTATTACCCTGTTGGGTTAGAAATCATGAATTTCTATGATATTATCTATTTTAAATATAAGTTGTTTTTGTGATTTTGCTCGTAGAGATAAATTCTAATTTATAAATTCATGATCATTCTCTTAATTAGTAATACGAGACTCCATCTCAATAATCCTTAATACAATCTCGTAATAAAGCATTGTATACTGACTACTATTGCCTAGGTTCTACACGGTTTTGTCTGGTTTGGCAAGAACCCAGTTGGTGCTTCCCCCAAGAAACCCCCAAAGTAAGCTTATACTCACATTTCCTCCCATTCAATTGGAGTCATTGTTGGGCGCAGTCATGATGCTTGAAGAAAATTAAGGGGTTAAATCCAACCCTCAGCCCAAAAGCTTATAAGTATGTAATGTAGGGTGATGATTGATTAGGTTAGTGAAGCAGTGAGTTTAGTGTTCAAAATAAAATTGACATCTGGGAAGTCATATCTATTCCGTGGGCCAAAATTAAAACATTTGGTGATAAAGAAAGTTAAAATTAGGACACGAGATGGATGTCAGCAATAACAGGAGAATGGATTTTCATGTGAGGAGCCTGGTTGCACAACCATGGGCATCAGGGCGTTATTTACCTGGAGAATACAGCCACCATGTCCCATCCCTACAACACACTAGACCTCTCATTGCGTGTTTTGCGAAGATGGTGGCAATGGAAATGGCCTCCACTGTGGTAGCTACTGCATGGTTTTTGCTATCTATACATCCATCGTCCATCATGAGGGTGACGACCATATAGATCATGAAAACATACTCCGAAAGAGAACCTTGTACCATGAATTCTCTTTTAAGACGATGTTCTTGAGACTTTGAGGTGAGACAAAATAAAAGAGAAAAAGTGTTAGGAATTAGACTCTCCACACCACCTCCCAAAAAGCCCTGTTCCAATAGAAATAATATTCACTCACTTGTAATCCCATAATCCTCTATAAATGTGGTACTCATTCCCAATAATCCTCAACACAAAGTTTATAAATATAAATAATAGTTTATATTCATACATTAACAGTGAGATCTAAGTTGATTGGGAAGAGAAACGAAATATTCTTTGTAACAGTGTGAAAATCTCTTTATAATCGACATGTTTTAAAATATAATGAATCAAATTGGAGAATACTCGGTTTAATTTTTTTTTTTTTTTTTGATCCTAAAACTATTATTGCAATATTTAAAAATTAAATAATGCTATTGAAACAAAATACTATTTTTTTTAGCCACGATCCACTTAGGTTAAGTACTATTTTTCATTTAGATATTATTTTAGTTACTGTATTTTGGTTTTTTTTATTTTATTATTATTATCTTTTTTTAACTTCCAAAAGGTTTATCCAGAGCCAGAGCCCACTAAAGGCATCTTTGTTCCAAGCTAGTATCAACTCCCTCGGGACCTGATTTCAATCTCCTCCAAAATTGAGCTTTCCTTGGCTTCTAATGGCGGCAACTCGCATGAATTCTCTTTCGCTTTCCCTAGTCCCATGTTCCCTTCCGGCTCAATCTAATTGTTACTCTTTAGAACCCAAAACTCTATTCCTTCCCGTCAGCCCTCTAATCCAGCTCAACCTCGCAATTGAGCGTTCTAATGCCACCCATTCCATCTCGAAGTCCACCCGCCGTGCCACCACTGCCATTGTATCGTTTAGCCTCCCGGCTTCGTAAGATTTGATTGCCTCTCTTGCTTCACCGACTGATTCTTTTTCAAGTCCTCATAGCTAAAATTTGGTCTTATATTGCAGGAAACCGGAGGGCGTTTCCCCAGATAAACTCCCGAAGTAAGTTTAACCCCACAAATTTTCCCCCATTCAATTAGAGACGTTCTGATGTACGCGTCGAGCTTAAGTGGTTTTAATTGGAGTTTTTGTTGCCTGCCCTCATAACGCGTGAATATTATTTTCTAATTTAACTAATCGTTTTGAAATTTAATGTGGGATGATGATTATTCAGGTAGTTTTAAGACTTCAATTTTAGTCTTTAAGCGCCTGTCTGGAGCTTTGAAATTAATTTTAGTCTTTGTGCATTTGAAACTATTTGCTGATATGTTAAGCCATAATCTAGCGTGGCCAATGTATGACCTCTTACTCGATGCTCATCATTGAATGACTTCATATCTTTCTCTTTTTGGTTGTACGATTTTTTCTCATCAATACAAATTGGTTTTCGAGCATGTCAGCATATCATAGCTGTTGAATCATTTGTTATAGGACTTATCCTTTTCCACATTAGATTGTCGATTAATGCAGAAATGACAGTGGTGTTAATTGTTTGTTGAATTTGTTATGTATAAGATGGTCAGCCAGAGCAATAAAGTCATTTGCAATGGCAGAATTGGAAGCAAGGAAACTAAAATATCCAAATACAGGCACAGAAGCTTTGTTAATGGGAATTTTAATCGAGGGTTGGTAGTCGTTCCATCTCTGAGGTCATTTATTTTTTACATTTAAATTTAGACTTGCTTATTGATTTAGTTTAGTTGAATGCAGTTAAATTACAGGACTATATGAATCTTGGTCCCTTCTTTAAGGAAAATAATGCTAAAATCAAGATCATTTCCTGAGGAGTTAGCACATGATGATCACTTTCAAATGTGGCTGCTTCCCTTTCCAGCATCATTTCATGATATCTTCCATTGTCATATGATGTCTCTCATGTGCAACTACGGAACTGTTTTGAAAGACTTAGTTTATGTTAAAGAATTCGACAAGGAAGCTTATGTTCATGTCAGCTCCTGTTATATGATGAATATGAGTAACCTATCTTTGACAGTAGCCTTGGGCTACTGGCACCATGCTTTTTGTATGGCCTTAGGCTTAATAGCTGGTAGTACTCATGGTGAAGTTAAATCGATAATTTTCAACCTTGTTCATTAAAAGGAGATAGGATTAAGAAATGATAAACTATAGTTGCATATACCCTTTGGTTGCCATCTTTAATTTTTTCGACATATATTTCTTCATATTCTTTTCAGGAACAAATATTGCTGCCAGATTCTTAAGGGCTAACGGAATTACACTTTTCAAGGTAAGAGAAGAAACTGTAAAGCTACTTGGAAAATCTGACATGTATTTCTTCAGCCCAGAGCACCCTCCATTGACTGAATCTGCGCAGAGGGCACTTGATTGGGCTGTTGCAGAGAAGTTAAAGTCTGGTGAGATCATTCTTCCTTCGTGCAGCCAATTTGATTCTTATTTAGCCTGAAAGTGAGTGATAATACTTGAGTTTTCTACTGAAAGCTCTATGCATGCATTTTAGTTGTAAAGAAATCAGATAATTCTTAACAGCTTGATTGGAAAGTAAAGAAATCAGATGACAGGAGGTTAGGCGTGCTTTTATCACGGTCTCCTTAACAAGCTTGATTGGAAAGTAATCAGATAATTCTTCCACGGTTAGGATAGTGAATAAATGATTTCCCGATCATGCTTACCACAATAGAAAAGTGAATAAATGCTTTTAGAATTATGCTTAATGCAGCTAGCTACCATATGTTAGTCTAGTGGTCAATAAGGGTTATGTAAATAGTTAAGGGCTTAGATAGAATGAGTTCAAGTTATGGTGGTCATCGTATGAGTCAATCAAATGTAGTAGGGTAAAACAATCGTCTCATGTGAATAATTGAGAATAGTTAAGGTATGTGCAAACTTGTTTGGACACACCAATATTAAAAAAAGAATATATTTCTATGCTCGCTGCAATTTCATGGTTGCTGCTTCTTTCATCAAAGAGGTTAGAAGTTGTCTTTGCCTACCCGAAAGAAAGACTTAGTTGTAAAGTGTTCATTTTTTCATTTAGCATGAAACACTCGCTTGCAAAGATTTTCGCCGACCTTTTGGCCATTTTATTGAAGAAGGATTATCTAGTTGTTCACAAAGCATGTACAAATGTGCACAAGTATGTTTCAACTTCTTGATTGTAGATTTTGACTAGAACGATATCACCTATGTGCATTCTGTTAGGTCTTTTGTTTGTGGCAGTCTTCCTTGATTGAACCTAAGGTCTTATATGCAGGCCAATCTGGAGAAATAACTACAGGTCATTTGCTTCTTGCTATTTGGTCAGAGGAATCGGCAGGACGCAAGATCTTGGCCACCCTTGGCTTTGATGATGAGAAAGCGAAAGAGATCGAAAAAACCGTAGGTTTTAAGTTGTTTTTTTTGTGATTTGTAGCACCCTCTGGACTTGATGATATACTCCACCAATACGTTTTCATTGTTCGCAGGTGGACAAGGATGCAACTTTCAGTTATAAGTAGATGGATTGTGTTGGAAGATGTGATGCAATTTTCATATCTTCGTGGATGGAATCCTCACAAAGGAACGCCCAAATGAAACTCATATGACTTGGACCCTCGTGAATCCATTGGTTGTATAGCGATTTGCCTGTTTAATCAGCACCTGCCGCTCAACATTATCAGATTCATTTTGAACTGGCTATTGTTCGAACTTGTGGAGTGCTGGTATGGTACGCTACATTTTAGTGGTCTCAACTTGCTTGCAGGGCATAGTTCTCTTACTGTGGCTTTTTTTTGGACAAGCTGAAAAGTGAATAATAACCCCTATATTTAATGCATAAGATTCTTAATTTAATCTTTGCAAGCCATCCCCGATTACTTTTCAATCCTAGTATTTAAAATTTTACCTTTGGTTCATTTATGCTTCTTAATACATGGGGTTGAATAGTAATGAAAAGTCTTAGCAATTTGTCAAACTTTACTTGATCAACTGCGGTAGATATGAATATTTTAAATTTGAATTATTGTTTGACTTGAGAGATTATTGTTAAGCTGGGCCCTTATGCATTATCGAGTAAGTGGATGTAGATGTAATGATAATGAGTGCATTTTAGATATATCTTAATAAACATGATCCCCATTAAGTGCTTCCCCACTGCCTACTTCTTTTTGTTCTCTTGTGTTTAACATATTGAAATGAACAATCTGAACAGCGTTTCTCATTTTCTTGAATAAGCTGAGAACTTGTCTATTACTCTTGTTGAATTTGGTATTAGTGGATATGGATACGATATGATTGCCATGGTGAAAGGGACCAACTTTAGTGGACCGACGTAAGAACAGGTCCATGTATCAGAAACGACCATGTTTGTCATTTCCAAAGTTTATAAAAGCATCATTCTGATTCAGCCATTGAGTGAATGCATTGTCTCTGGCCACTTTCTAGTCACTAGCCAAAAACTTAAACTGTACAAGTTTGCGTGCTTAATTCTTTGCATCTAGTCAATTTGGATAGAGTTTGGAACATGAAGCAACCGCATCTTTTTGACATCTTAGTACTTCTTCTGAAAGTTGAATGTGATTGTTGCGTCGTCCTCTGTGAAACCATCTGTCATTTCTTCCTTTCCTTCTCCTTTTTGCCCGAATGGGTTTCTTTGGTGGCATTTTCTTAGCTGATATAGGCTCAACATGCATAAACATGGCTTGAACTTGCGCCGTTGCTCTAAGGTAACCATCATTACCCTAAGAACAATCATATAACGATTTCCATTTCAGCGGTGAGTTAACTTTTTCTAGTTTTATTTGAAATGACAGTTTCATTAAAAACAGGTAAATTAGGGGAAGAATTTGCTTGTTGAGTAGGACCTGAAGCACTTGTGTAAGGGGAATAATTGTGCGCTTAAAATGATGATGCCACACGTACGCATTGGTCATCCTTACATATATCTATGGCGAAGCATAATGTCATTGGGTATGTTCGTAATGTGTTTCTTCTTTTTGGCCATTATCTTGTGGCCATGTCTTGTTAAAGTGGGACAATGCCTCCTCAATTTATGTTCAATAGCGATTACCCCCTCTCTCCCCTTCTTCTACTCCTCATCTTCCAAAAGTATATGCAATAATAGAAATTGTTTTGGTAATCTTAGGGTCAAAATGTAGTGGGAATCTTAGCATTGCACACTTCTGTCACTATCAAAGCCAACTAGAGGCAAAATGAATGTTGGTTTGATGTGGGATCAAAAGAAATAATAGCCTTCTATTTTCCTCATTTAAATCTCTTGGGAAGACGTCTATACTACACAAATGAATTTTAAAATATCTAAGTTTAAAAAGTAAATAGGCACACTAAATTTGTAATTTAATTATTCAAGAATGATTAAATTCTAACCATATTAAATAATTATTTATTAAGAAAAATCAACCAATGAATAATGTCTCCCTTTTAGTTAAATGGGTTAAGATGAGAGAGGAGAATCATCACCTCCTCTCCCAAAATAGACATGGATGATTAGGTCATGCACCCATTATTTAAAATTTAAAGCTAAAAGCAAGAAGATGATCGATCTTGTCTTGTCGAGCCATGTTTAATGTGTGCGTGCGTGCGCGCCTGGTCCTGCCGACGCCCTCACCCCTCCACCATCTAGATCATTCCGCACGCCTCTAACCCCAATTCTACGTTAGTTAGTTTACAAGAGAGTAATACTATCTTCATTGTGATGATGCATTTTGGAAAGCCCAAAGCAAAGCCATGAGAACTTATTATGCTAAACAATATCATAGTCTTGATTCCTAACACAAAGTATATATATATATATTATTTTTAAAATATTTTGAGTTTATGCATTGCAATTTTAAAGAAGGTATCACCGTACAATTTGATAGTTAAAATATATATGTAATTTGTACATTGAATTCATAGAAAAAGACAAGTTTTGGCCTCAATATTATAAAAACCAAAGTCCAAGAGGTTAGCAATTTGTCACAAGTCAATTACCACACACCTCCATGAATTAACTAAACATTAAATGAACCAATAAGGAACACAAAGTCTCCCATGCTTGGAATTTCAAGAGATTGCTTAAAACAAAGTGTGTTTAATTAAAATGATTCCATTCCGATTTTGCAACTCAATAAGTGGAACCAATCACAAGTCGACAAGTGGCCGTATTCGACCCTCCTTCCAAGTTGGTAGGTTTTTTTTACAATGGAAACACATGGGCAATGCATGGGGGAGGCCTTCCTTTGCCCACAATTCTTCTATCAAATCTCTCATCCCATTCTTGATTTCCTATAAGTTTTTCTCCATCAATTTAGGTCTTTTTTTCAACTTTCGCGTATAAGATTTCTTTATATATTAAGTTAAATGAAGTTCAACGTGAGCTTCTCAATAATCCTCGACAATATTTTTTAAAATAATATAATTACTTGTAAGTTTAGTAATATAATTTGATTTTTTTCTCGAAGTTTTTATATGTATCAAAATTTGAATAATGAAATCATGATTCTAAATAATATGTGAAATTCAAACCTATAAATTTCCACCTTAAGTAGTTTTATTTTGAAGCTATATAAAACCATGTATATTGTATTTGTAAGCAGACTTGAAAAATATAGTAAAAGAAGCATTTGTGCTCTTTTTTAGCCAATGACTAAGTTTCTTTGCAATTCTATGTAGTTTAGGTTGCATGTAGAATCATTCAAGCTCGACATGATCAATCTTGCTTGTGGAGTGATTCGAATCTCAAACAAGTGTTTGAGATATTTGATCAACAAGAATCATTCAAACTAGACATGATCGATCTTGCTTGTGGAGTGATTCGAATCTCAAACAATGTTCTTGCCTTGAGATATTCGATCAACAAAGTAATCCGAATCTTACTCTCCTTGTAGTGGTTCCTTATCTTTATCATTTTTGCTTTCACATTCATATGGGTAAGGCGTAAAAAAAGCAAATTGAATAGTCAATTTCATGGGTAACAAACAAGGTAGGGTAAGAGAGAGAGAACGAGGTGAAGGGTAGAGAGAGATAAGGAGAGGTTGAAGGAGGTTTTGCCTATTCATTCACCGACAACTCAACAAGGAAATCTTCCACTGTTGTTCCATTGATAGGTAAAAGCTCAACCACAGCTCAAAAAACAAACCTTATAGTACCCACTACTTTTCTCTCCTATTAAACTAAACCTTTGATTCCCATCTACACCTCGAACCAACCGGTCCGAGGTTGAAATCTTCGGGTTTTTCTTGTTTGAACTAAAATTAATTTATTTTTGTACCAAAATATTTGAATTCTTAACCAAATTTTCAAAACAAACCCTTGTAGCCCCGGTTAAATGGTAATCAAATCAAACGAAAAATTATTCGAAATCTATTCAATCATGTTTGTTTGGCATTAAAGTTATTAGATGTTTATTTCATAAAAAATAATAATCATGATATTATTCCAACTAGATTCGAGATACCTTTATCTCATGTTAAAAATTGACTAATAATTGTAGTGAATTGTCGTCGTGTTATGTTCAAGTTAAGAAGCTTGAAATTAAACATCCTATCGAAAGAATAGAAACATGTTTTAGAAGAATCTCTTTGTCGCGACCATAGCAACAAATGATGCCGGATGATAGATCAATTACAAACCATTATTTTCCTTACTATTTATTTCAATTAAAATTTTCACATTAAAATTTTCAATGAATAATGGTTATGAAATGCATGCTAATAATTAATTTCAAAGAAACTAAAAGAGAGAATTCATACATGAAAATTAACAAAGGGAAGAAGCCAAACCAATAACGACGCGGCCTTCGGTTTCCTTTTAGACAGGTTAACATCCTCTGCAAAATAAAGTAAAATTAAATTAAATAAATCTTTGCCGACTTGGAGATAGCTATTATTTATTATTTTAATGATAAAAGAAAAAAGTATTAAATTTTGATAAAAACACATCCCAAAAAAGGAAAAAGGAAAAAAGAAAAAGAAATGAGTGGTATAATTGTTCTCCCCACGCTCATCCCAAGCGTGTGTTGGGTTGAACCCACTACAAGACAAAGTAGCCTTTATTTAAAACTCGACACGCGCTACCCGCGTGCGTGACTGTAATTTCTCTTACTCTCACTCCGTACATTTTACTCATATATATATATATACACATTTATATGTGTTACGTTTCATAATTCCATAATTATCAATTATTCCTATTCACGTAAATATTTTAAATTTTTATAGAGAAACAAAAAATTAATTTTATATTTTTAAATTAGAGACCGAAAATGAAATAATTACCCTAAGATTGTTTAGCATTATTATTTCAAGTTGGTCACCTCAAGTGATTCGCTTAAGAATGACCTTCAAGGTCGTAAAGGCCAAAGATTTAGGATAACCCCCTAAGCTCAAAGTTATTGGTCGCCCACCTTCAAGGTCGTAAAACACTTTCTTGTAAACATGACCCGAAACTCGATCATACGTTTAAATTGTCCACAACTTATTATTTTTTGATAAGAAATTTCCTTCGGTTTACTACGTTTAAATGGATACAAACTATTAACTAATACCTAAAAATAGACTAAATCTTGTAAATAAATAAAATACACGATTAATCAAATTAATATCTGAACTTATTTGTCAAATTAGAACGGGTATTCTATAATAGGTGAAGGTGAGAAATGTTACTCTAATTTAATTTAATAATAATAATAAAAAAAGTAGGGAAGCTTAGGGAATGGGAAATTCCATAAATAAAAAAAAAAAAAAAAAAAATCGTTCCCTTTTTCTTATTAGTAATAAAGATGGCGATGAAAACAGCCCACGAGCTTTAACAGCGCTAAATTCCCTCTGCCTAAAATCTCCCCCACTGTTATCATCATCTATCTATCTAAGCCCGCTCTTCAAATCCTTCTTCCTCCACATTAACCAAACCAAATCAATATGGCCCTCGAGACTTGGCTAATTAAGGTCAAGACCGCCGTCTCCAACAAATTCGATGTGGTTCGAACTTCAACTATCCTCAACACCAAACCCACGTCGTCTAAGAAATCGCCAAACCTCGGCGTTTTGGCCTTCGAGATTGCTGGCCTCATGTCCAAGCTTTTGCATCTATGGCACTCCCTCTCCGACCACAACATTCTTCGTCTCCGAGAATCTATTTCTCTCGAAGGTGTCCTTAAGTTTGTCTCTAACGACGAGACGTTCCTCCTCGGCCTCGCTTGCGCTGAAATGACCGAAAATCTTCGCCTCCTCGCCAACTCTGTTTCCCGCTTGACCATTAAATGTCACCACGCCCATCTTCGATCCTTCCATCGCTTCTTCCACGACTTCGCCGACTCGGGCCGCGATCTTCACAATTGGGTTCGTTAAATTACAGCTAAATTCTAAATCTTTACTCTAAATCTTCACGTTCTGCTTCTAACAATGGGTTTCATAGTTTTCTCTGTTTTTTTTTTTTTTTAATTGATGAATGTTGCATTTTGATTTTCAGATTGTGAGCGAGAAAGAAATGGAGTGCAGGAACAAGAGGATTGAGAGATTAGTTACATTCACTGCAGCTCTTCATAGAGAAATGAATGAGATTTCAATAATGGAAAATGGGTTAAGAAAAGCAGTGGCAAATTTAGAGTTATGTGATCAAGAGAAGAGTTCACCATTAGAGACCTCTCTCAAAGAGCAAAAGATCCTCGATCTCCGACACAAGATCTTATGCCAAAGACAAGAAGTAAAGTATCTAAAAGAGAAATCCCTGTGGAACAGAACATTCGACAAGGTGATTTTAATTCTAGCAACCTCAATTTTCACAACTCTAGCAAGACTTAAGGTTGTTTTTGGTATTGCTCAAACCCCATCTTCTCTCCCACGTAGCCTCTCCGCCTCTGCCGCTGTCCACCCGCTCAAGAACTTAAACGACAATGGAAAAAATGCATTGTTTGAACCCAATTCGAAACTTTTAAAGCCTCCCCCGACCACATTGGGAGCGGCGGGGTTAGCCCTGCATTACTCCAACCTGATCATAGTGATGGATAAAATGATCAAGGCTCCGCAACTAGTTGGCGTGGACGCGAGAGACGACCTTTACTCGATGCTACCGAAGAGCATTCGGTCGTCGTTGAGAGCACGGTTGAGAGGGGTTGGGTTCATAGCGAGCGATCCGTCGTTGGCGGGAGAATGGAGGGAGGCAATGGGGAGGATATTGGGGTGGCTGTCGCCATTGTCACAAAACATGATAAAATGGCAAAGTGAAAGGAGCTTTGAGCAGCAAAATTACATGGCACCAAAGACCAATGTAATGCTTTTGCAGACGCTTTATTTTGCTAACAAAGACAAGACAGAAGCCGCCATTACAGAATTGCTTGTGGGGTTGAATTATATTTGGAGATTTGAAAGAGAAATGACTGCCAAAGCCTTCTTTGCCTCCAACAATTTCACTGCCTCATGAAAATGGAAAAATATATATGTATTTCTTTTTTTCAATCTTCTTCTATTCCCCTCTTGATGTATATTGTACATTTTTATTAGACAATGATTAGGATCAAAATACTATAAACTTTTAATGATAATTATTCGCATATTTAGTTTTAATTTGGAAATTATAATTAGATTTTGTTTTACCATACTCATTTAAATTTGAAAAAAGAAAAAGAAATTATTGTTTTTTTATTATCATTATTCATCTAATTTTATAAAATATTTAAGACAGTAACATTCTCGCAAAGAAAATAAGTTTAAAAAAATTGCAGTAAATTCCATTGAATCTAAACCCTAAACTCCAATTTATCGGCCTTGCATTCGACAATGTGCTTCGCCAGAAACTCCATTTGGATTTCTATTTTCAGTTCCTTTTGATGGAAGTTTTACCTTTTCCAGCTCCTCAATGCCCTTTTTGGACTCTGGAGGATCTCAGTTGAAGAGCCCCAACATGGTGGCACCTTGGGCTGGAAAAGACATCGTCGTACGCTAATGAGCTTTCTGTAACCTTTGTTTGACGAGATTGGGCTTTCCTCCCCCACTGTTGTAATTTCACTTTTGGCTGGAAAACAAGATGTCACAAGAACGTAAGCTACAATGTTAACATTTGGATGGATATAGGACAGATGTATAGAGGACTGACAAACACAAAACTTCGTATAAAATCTAAACTCATCCGCAATTCCTTTGGCCAACTATGATTTAGATGCAAAAACACAATCTGCAATCCCTTCAAAAAATCAAACACTAGAACGAATCAAATTTAACGGAATACATGAGAGATGCTCCACATATGTTCAGTCACAATGAATGATGCATGTTGGCTCAAAGACATCATTAATCAATCTAAGAACTGTTTTTCTTATAATAAAGGTAAGGTAGATGAATTGATAAATGACTCAATGAACAGCAAGGTACATCAACGTAGAATGAAAACGAATCAATCAGTAACCAGGACGTAGAAAATTAGACATATGGCCTTACCGAAGCAGAAACAAGTAAAACGCCACAGCAGGAAGCCTATACAGCTCAGTTGTCTGACTCACAGGAAAAAAATAAATAAATAAATAAACGTTACGGTTTACTAGTCGGCACAAAAACAAGCTATGAAGAGGACCCTGCTTACCAACTCACTCATGACGATAGCTGCATCATCAACTTTAAAAAGTCGAGTACAAACGATCATGACAAAATAGCTGTGACCATGAACCATGGCAAGATAGGCCAACTGCAGAAACGTTTTTCAATGCAGTGATAGCCAAATGTGTTCGCAGATTCCTCATATCACATGGTCATATAGATGCAGCAGGTTGATTACTCATATTCCAGACATTCAGTCCTTTGACATGCATCTCAGACAAAATAAGATGGGCTTCTTGAAACCTCCCCTCTCTCTTAAGACCATCAATGAGTTGATTGCAAACGGAGGCATTTAACAAAAAATGGTTTTTGAACATTTCTTTATACCATACATGTGCCTCGCCATAATCACCAAGTTCACAAAGTCCCTTCACTAGGATATTGTAAGTGTCACCCTTAGGACTCAACCCTCTAGCCTTCATATCATCAACAAGTTTCCTTACTTCTGTAACCTTACCATCTCTCAAGCATCCTAAAATCAAGCTGTTATATGTCATCTTGTCTAGTTCGACTCTTTCATCGATCATCTTTTTGTACAAAACAAATGCCTTTTGAACATCTCCGTTCTCTATGTAGCAATAAATCATTGCATTATAAACAACTCTATCTGGAGCAAGATCCATGAGTAACATTTCGTCAAACAGTTTCTCTACCGTATCTAAACCAACCTTGCTACATCCAGATAGTAAAACATGATACGTTATTAATGTAGGATTGATGCCTTGTTTTTTCAACGTTTCATATATCTCGAGACCTTTTTGGGGGTTCCCAGAACTACAATGCCCAAGGATAAGGGAGTTGTATGTAATCACATCAGGTGTAAGACCACTGTTTGTAATTTGGTTGACTAATTCTTCTGCTTCAATCACCCTTCCTTTCTTGCAGAGTCCATTGATAAGTGAGTTGTGCGTCGAAAGGGTCGGGGTAATGTTCCTATCAATCATTTCATCAAAAATCTTGAAAGCATCTTGCATTTTCCCTAATGTGCACTTACAATCAATCAGCATATTATAAATTTGAGCATTTGGAAGAACTCCTTTACCATCCATGTCAGCAAAAATTACTTCAGCTTCAACAAATCTACCACCCTTGCAGAGACAATTGATAAGAGTTCCATAGCTTACCACATTTGCCTTTATTCCTTTGCTTTCCATTTCTTCAAGAACTTGGAAGCATCTATTAAAAAAACAACCCCGTCCATAACCATCAAGAAGGATGTTATACGTTTCGATGCTAGGGCAAACTTCCCTCGCTATCATCTTCCTCAGCCATTCCTCTGCCTTGTCCATCTCCTTCATTTCACAAAATTTATTGATCAACGAATTAAAAGTGATACAATTGGGTGTTAAGCCTTGATTTTCCATCCGTTGGATGGTTGATATAGCACCGTCGATAATTCCTTTTCGACAGTAACCATCCACTAGTACATTGAAAAGGATTTCATCCGGAACCAGTCCATCCATCATTAGTTTCATCAGAATCTCCTCTGCTTTTTCCACCTTCCCATCTTTACATAACCCATTCAACAAAATACAACAAGTATATTTATTTATTCTCACCCCTTTCTTCACTGTTTCTTCATACAGAACTATTGAGGCTTCATCATCACCAGACCTCAGATACCCATCAAAAAGTATGCTATAAGTAAATCCATCAGGTGCAAACCCATAAGTTTCCATCTCACGCAATAGCTTTTTTGCTTCCTCCATCTGCTTTGCCTGACAGAGTCCACTTAGCAAAGAATTGTATGTTACAAGATTAGGTTCCAAATTTTCTTGCTTCATCCTCTCTTTCAAACTAAAAGCTTTATCCAGTTTTCCCACCTTACAATATCCATTGATAATGGTATTGTAAGTAACCGAATTCGGAGACAAATTTGTATTGATCATTTCATCAAACATCTTCTGTGCATCGATCAGCTTCTTCTCTTTGCAAAGACTAGAAATTAGCACATTAGACACAAACACAGTAGGATTAATCCCTATCTTCTTCATGCAACACATCAAATCAAAGGCTCTGTTCGTCTCCCCTAGTTTTATTGACGCCTCAACTGCCTTACCATACATGAAACTATCTGGTCGAATACCAGATTCAACAAGTTCAGAAAAGAAGTCGAGCGTTTTTCTGAACTCTTTTGAAGACATCAAAAGTTTAAATAAAACACTGAGGGTAGCCACAGCAGGAACAACGCCATTTTCCTTCATTGAGGTACATAATCTTATGGCATCATCAAGCATTTTAAGATCCAAAAACGCCATTAACAACATATTTGAAAAGACATGCTTCAAGTTGGGAGAATGGACAGAAAAAAGTGCAATGAGATCACAAGGTGATGAGAAAGGAGATTTGGAAAGAATTATAGACTTAATGAGCCTCTTGGCAGCACCCGTGCGCTCCTGTTGAAGTAAAATTCTAAGCTTTTGAACCAACTCATGGCACAAAGGTTCTGGATGGTTAGGATGTTGGTTCCTGGTGGTGCTCGATGTTACTTCCTGATGACTAGTAACCTGTTCAATTTGATTGGGGTTGTTCTGGGTAGAATCAGAGCAAAACGGGTTCGAGGAAGGGATAAATGCAAGATATTGAGTTCTGAATCGTCTAATGACAGGAATTCTAGATAAATAATAGCCATGCCTTCCCATTGTCAGCTCAAACAGTTGGTTTAAAGATTTTGCAAAAGCGATAGTACCCATTTCTCAAATGGAAGCAAACACTTCTGAAACATAACCATAATCACATTTCTGCCAAAAAAAAAAAAAAAAAGAGGAGAAGAACGAACGCTTCAAATGCATATAAGTAGACTTTAACATACAAAAACCAAAATTTTTACCTCAAAATTCAAGAGATTTTCTATCCAACAAAAGAGGATAGGTCGGGGCATTGATACAGAAATAAACATTAGAATTTGAAGAAAATCAGTTCTTCCTCGACCCTTCTAGGGTTGCCAATCATAGGTCGAATCAGTCGAACCAAGCGGCTTAATCCCAGACCGATTCGAACCGCAGCGGTCTGTTTCTGTTGGGCATACCCCTTGGTTTTCCATTTTAAAGCTCTGTCAGAGTCTTCACTTTTATTCAGTAATCGTAGTGAATAATGGAAGAGACAATATAGTGTTACCGGGCTAGAAACTGGAGCGAGCCAGAGCGGCGGCGGCCGCGAACTCGCCTTCTGCTTCTTCCTCGGCAAAATCACCTCTCACCGCCTCCTCCTCCTCCTTATTCCTCAATCCTTTCCAGAACAACAACGCCACAGCCGACCACAACCTCGACTAAGACTCTTCAGCTGAAACAGAGGCGGCAGCAAACGTCTGTGAAAGAATTGAGAGGGAAACCCGAATGGATAGGGCATAAGGTGTGTTCAAAGGACCGGTAAAAAGAAAAATCTGATCGGACGGTTGGATTATTAGGTTGAGAAGGACAAATAAATCAATTTTGTATGAGCTGTTCAAATAAATGATTTTTTTTTTTTATAAGTTTTCTAGAATTAATTTGTGTAATTTAATAATTATGTTTTTATTATTTATTTTACAACAACTCTTAAATATTTAAATTCAAACGTTCAAGCATATGTTTAAAATTAAATTATAAATTTAATTGATTTTAAAAAATTACATAAATACATAATTTTATATATTAACATTCTACTTTTATTAAAAAAAAAATTGAATAAATTACCTAAACAAGAAAAGCAAATTCTCCCATTTGAGCCAACAAAATGCCACATCAGCCATCAAATGAAGACCATTGAATGAAAGAAAAAAAATGTTAAAAATGAGAAATAGAATTGGATTGAAAGTATGTTCTGATTGATATGGATAAATTTTGAATGGGATATAACTGACTGCTAATATCTAATTATAAAAACAATATAAATTAATTAAATATTGAAAATAAAATAAAATATATTATAAATTAAATTATTAAAAAATATATTAAAGTATAATATTTAATATATTTTCCATAAATAATATATTTTTGAAATATTATATGTAAACAAAACGGGAATAACATAAAGATATTCATAACTTGAATCTTTGAAAGATGCCATGGAGGGCGATATCAAAAGCATCCTTGATAGTTTCCAGGCCCTCGGGAGCACTCGCGTAAACTAATTTTGGTATCGTTTCAATCACTTTCTCTCTCATCTTCCTCACTCTCTCTCTACTAATTTTCTCGAGCACTCCTCTAATGGATGCCGACCCATTTCTCACCTCCTTCTGATCGATAAAAACAGAGTAACTCCCCGCCTCGTCCGGCAAGAACCACTCGTATTGCCCGTAAGCGGTTCTCTCCCAGAAAATAACCGGAATCGAACCGGCCAACATGCAATCAAACACCGATTTTCTCGAATACGAATCGCCTTTCGGCTGCAAACAGAAATCCGAGTCCAGAAACGTTTCCAGAACCGCCGAGTCCCCACTCGCGCAACGGTTCGCAGTGCACTTCACGGCTCGGCACCCACCGGCCGATTCGTTGATGCAGTAACTCAGTAAAAGCACTCTAAAGTCATTCTTTATTCCATGTCTTGTTCCGCCGGCGAAGCAGAAGAGATTTGTTCTGTTACGTTCACGAACGAAGCTTTGCCAATTTAACACGTGAGCGTCAGATCTAGGGTGGAATCCTGTGGGGAAAGGTACACCGATATCCAATGGATCGGACGGTTCTCTTTCCACGATCAACCTCGCCACGTTTTTCATCCCTGGCATGAACGCAAAACTGGACCCCCACTCGTTATTCCCCCACCGTTTAAAGTCCCAAGTCAGCCGTCCCAGCGTGATGAAATGATCTCCACCGTTCGATCTATTCCAATACGGCTGATCCTGGACCCACTTAATCAACTTCTCAGAATCCCGATCACGATCGGAAGTAGTGTGATTCTGCCATAGGAACCGTCCGATGGAGAGACCAGCATAAAACGGTATGTAGAAGGCCGTAGCTGATTCCGGCTCTAACGTTCTACACTTATGGTTAAGAATCCGATTATGTATAATCGGTTCCAACATGTACTGCTCCGACCAATACCACGTCGGAGCTAGACCACCGGGAACAACGCCAACGAGCTCCGTCGCAAGCCGGCCGAACCCACCGTTGGACACGTCATCACAGCGGGAGGTCCATGGGTCTAAGGCCTCGCAATTTTCCAATAGTTGTTTGTTGAAAATGGGAGGCAGGTCGTAAACGAACACTCTCCCGGAGCTGCATGGGTCTCCAGCAGCTGTGTTAGAGAGTTGGTCGCCTTCTCTAGCGGTGGCAGGGGAGAGTGGAACGAAGCAAGTGGTGGTGAAGATTAGGTAAATTTGCAAAAGGACGACGATTAAAACGAGGATCCATGTGGGATAATATCGTCGGGAGGAATTGGAAAAGGCCTTTGTATCCTTAAAATCCATGCCAATACTTGTAAAGCTAAGTAAGGGGGAAGGACGTAGAGGACATTGGAGAATGAAATCCTTCTTAAATATCATTTCAGCCGCCGTTTATGCCCACAAGATCGGCCGCCAGCCGTTAATTACAGTTGACATTGACGAAATGTTAGTATGAACTCAAATTCATGCAGGGAGTATAATAGAAAGTGGTAGACGATTTTTGAGGAAAACAAAGAGGATCTTAAGGATCTTGTTTAGCAAGATTAGCTGTATTAGTAACCCATATTTACCGGTGCCATAATCCCAATCCATATGCCCTTTTTTTCACCCAAAATTCAAACCCACTCAAGTTCTGCACTTTCTTCAAAATCAATATACACCTAAAGTCATTACAATTTCTTTCCATCCACGAAAACCACTTTTTTTTTTTTTTTAATATATATATATATATATATTTCTTATGTTCTGATACTTGAAGTTGGACGTCACAAAGTGCTTTTTGTTCCATGTTTTCTATAATTTTGAAGAAAAAAAGAATCATAGTACTGGTAACTTAAATACAATAATTTACTATTCATTTACGAATACGAGCATAACTTAATTAAATACTAATTTACTTTATACTACTACTTATTTTTTAAAAAATACAATTATTTTAAAACTATACTTACTGTTTCATTGACTACTAATTTAATTATTGTTTTAGTTTTTTATTTATTTATTTGATGGTAGGTGATGTTACGTTATAAGGTTGACCTTTAAATCGATTAAGAGTTTGCTTAAGGACGTACACATGGCCTTTTGGGGATTGCTTGTTCTAAATTTTTTTGGGAACTTGGATTACTATGATAATCTTTTTATTATTATTATTATTTACATTGGTTTTGTATGTGATTGATATTATAGAAAACTTTATAAGAAAATTATTTGGATGCACCCATGTGGTAACCTTTTTTATATATATATTTGGATGCACTTAGTTTCACTATTTTTTAAAGAAATTTTAAATTATATCCATTTATAAACTAAAATTATTATAATTTAAACAGAGTAAAAGAACAAAGATCCAATTGGGTTCTGACACGTCTGAAAATTCCGTAATTCTATCCAATCCCTACATTCTACTACCACTTGTTTAAATAATTAAATACTTTTGAATAAAAATGAATTTAAAAATAACTAACTCGAAAAATGGGGCTCTCTTCAAGTACCGAAGCCTCGTAACTGTAATGTCTAAACTTTTAATGGGCCTCTTAAGATGGGTTTCCATTTGGGCCTCCAACTACTTGGGCTCCGCATTATACGACCGACTTCCAGTTCTGGCCCGTTAATCTTTTTTAATAACATTTATTTATTTATTTATTGTGTGTTATTTCAAGAGCTGCATTAAATTACCGTGTCATTATTAAATTAATGGTTATTAACTCACCATAAATTTTCCCTCCAATAAAATCGTAGGTTGTAGTTTACTTTTTTTTTTTTTTTTTTTCATTTATCATTTAATATGTCATTAAATAATATATTATTTTATTTCATTCTTTAAATAAATAAATAAATACACGGGTAAAACGTGGACGCAGTTAACGAGGGGTGGCGATGGTACGTGTGGCTTCTGCTTGTGCCACGTGATTCTCGAGTTCTACCTAAATGGCGCCACTTTCAATTTTTACGAATTTACGATTTAGTCCTCCGTGGCGTCACTTCCATCGTCCAACACTTTAGGCTTAGTTTGGAATTCTTATTTAACTTGTTCAATAATATTTGTAAAATTTAATTCAATTTAAAAAATGCATATTGTGGCGTATTGATAAATTAATATTAAGATGAAATAGATGTATTATTTTATTATAATATTAATTATTGAAATTTTAATTTGTTATAAGATAATTATTTAAAAATTTTATATGCTTTAAATTTGATAATAATCTCCCTCTCTTTTTGTCGTCGTCTTCACTGTAAAAATAATAACCACCACAATCCGCAACTACCCTTTCTATTTCCCATTATTTTCAAAGGTAAATATTCGAATATTTTTATGAATAAAGAACAATTTTTATTCCCCGCTTGCGTTGTTTCATTTTCTTAGTGTTAGCATGCAAGTTTTAATATAGTATTATTATTTATTTACTTATCCTTAATATACAAGTTATCTATTATTTACCACAAATTTTAAATTTACCACAAACTAATGTTCAACAAATTAGAATTAAATTACCCACTTAACAAATTCACACTTACACTTGATGGGACACTGAAACTTAAGAAATAAACTTAGGTATGAATACTTATTTTGATTTAATCTCTATATTTTTAAATATTTAAACATAAATTCTATATTTTCAATCAATTTTAAAATTAATTCATACTAGATAATTTAAGGTATGTCGAAGGTGGCACGATATCCATTCAATTTAATTTTTTTTTAAAATATAAATAATGTAATTTAAATAAAATAAAACAATTTTAAAACTAATTCAATGAATTTAAATGTATATTATTTTAGATATCACATTTATTGAAGTATTGGTACAATAGAATTTATCTTTATGGGGTGGTCGAGGATGTACAATAGCATAAGGTGTTATTTATTCACCCATTAATATTAATTTATAAAATTTAGGATATTTGATATAATTTAGTCAAATATTTTTATTTTTATTTTTATTTTTATTTTTTCAGAATCTGCAACCTTTTCGGGAACGTTTCCACCAAGAGGCTGAAGGATGGGCTCGACCTGTAACGCCATGACCTTTATAAAGACCGACACATCATCAATTTCCCATCTTCTGTTTTCGTGTGCGACGTTTTAGAGAAAAATGGAGAGGTCCTCGTCGCCTCCTCTGTTGTTGCTACTGCTGCTCTCTTCCCTCGCCGTCGTCTGCTCCGCTGTCGAGCCGCCTCAGATCACCGTGAAGCCCGACATTGCTCCCCAGTCCCTCCCGATCAACTACATCCAGGTCCGTGTTTCAACCCTCTTTACTCTCAACCGTCGCTTTTGTATTTTTCCTTTAACTTTTGCGTAATATACTTCTCTTTTTCTTTCGTGTTGCGAAGGAAGTTGGAAGCTGTTCTTACGAGGTTACAGTAGCAACAAGCTGTTCATCTCCTTCATTTATCACTGACGAAATCGGTGTGTTGTTTGGAGATTCTCATGGAAATCAGGTGTTCTTTCTTTTCTGTCATTTTCCTTTTTAAAATTATTAACTCTAGGGTTTTTACTTTTATTTACCTATTTCTGAAATTAATTTCCCTGATTCCGAACAGGAGTATGGATTTTGTTTCTAATCTTACGCCAGGATGATTCTGGCCTGAATAATAGACTTTATTATTATTATGTTTTTGTTAATCAAGCACTTAATATATGATCTGATCCACGGATTTCTGTTTTGTTTTGATTGAATGTTTCACATGTGTAACAAATAGATTGTGGAGAAGAAGTTGAGCAATGGAGACAAGGTGTTTGATAGTTGTAATACAGATAGGTTTGTTCTAAATGATCGACCCTGCAGTGTCCAAATTAGTTACATGTATATCTATAAAGACGGAGCTGACGATTGGCTTCCGAACTCTGTTGAAATCTCTGGCTCTGGAATCAAACCCCTTCTGTTCATCTTAAAATCCTCCATCCCAAGAAACAATTGGTTTGGCTTTGATTTACGACAATATCCTTTTCCATCGCCACCGTCCTACAACCCGTCCCCTCCTTTTCCATCGTTGTCTCCTCCTCCTCCTCCTCCTCCTCCTCCTCCTCCTCACCATCCTCTGCCACCGCCGCCGGAGCCAATTCTTCCTCCTCCGCCTCCACCTAAGCCTGTTCTTCCCCCACCGCCTCCTCCACCATCATCCTCCAGCAAAATCTCTGGTCTGAAATTGGCTAAGGTATCTGTGGTTTTGGGATTGCTGTTTGCCCTTCTGTGATTCTGCAGTAGCTGCTTGCTTTATGTAGTAGTTTAGTAGGTAAATTTTGTAGTGGTGGGTGGGTGATGTTAATGTTCAAGTTTCATCCCCCATTCCACCATCTTGTCGTACCGTAAGCTTTCAAAGCTTTAGTTAAACTTTATCTTTTCAGCTGTATGGCTATAAGCCTGGTGCAATTCTACAGCCACTGCTTGTTCTAAGTGGGTGGTGGGCGATACTATACTTACGTTTCATCCCCTTTTCCACCCATGTTTTAAGGTCTAGACAAGCAAGCTTTACTGAACCTCTTTATGTTATCGTCTTTTCAGTTGTATGAGATATATGCCTTCTCTATGAAAGTCGGCCCAGCCTTCTATGTCGAAGGTTGTATGGTGTTTTATTTTTCAACAATGTGGGATGGAGTGGATGTGTTGAATTTTGATTTTGAGTATTTTTTGTATTTATTTCAACCATAATTATTATAAATAAAATAACATTAGTTAAAACCTTATTAATTTTGAGAATTATACCAAAAGTACTTAATAATCTGACATTTGAACTTTGTATTTAATATCAAAATGGCTATTATACCATCTTAATTCGATTATTTGTCCAGATATTTCTAAAATTACACAAAGGTTTTTCCCTCTGAAATTAATAAATTGATTCATTTTTAAAAAATCACATGAAAATTTTATTTACATTTTAATTTCTTTTTTTATTTTCTCAAAGCCAACATGAATAAAAGCACCCTCTAGAGGAGGAGGATAGAAATATCTAGTGATAGTTTCGTATTTTTTCAATAGGTCACTTTCGGAGTTACAATCAAACACATGAAGTCTAACAAGTAAATCAATCCGGTCTCCATTAATATATCTCATCTCAAGTTCATTTCATTTCTGTTAATAAAAAATATAAAAAATAATATTGAAACTAAATATTCTTTAAAATTTTAGTTTTAAAATAGATTGATGTTAATTTAAAAAGGTGTAATTTTTGTTGGCATTAGTAAGAAAAGGAAAATAGTTTGTTGGTTACAAAAGATTGAGGATTACTTGCATTTTGAGTTTGGTATAAATATTTTATTTATTTATTTGCTTTTTTTTTTTTTCCCGACTTCCCGGCAGTGAAAACCTACTACTCCATCACCGATTGACGACCATATATTTGATTGGAGCCAAGACTCTGGTTCTGCACCTCTTCAACCAAGCTTCTTGTACTCTCGTTTCAGTGGAGCAAAACGAAGGTCTGTAAAAATGGTGATGCCTCCTCTTTCTTTCTTCATCTTTTTCTTCTTCTCCATTTCTGCCGCCGTATCATCCGGTTCTCTGCCTCAACCTGCTCCAAAATCCTTAACCATCGGCTATATTCAGGTTCCGTCTATCATTTTACCTGTACTTTCGTTACTCAATCGATGTGCTTATCTGAGGTTCTCTGTGAATCAAACTGACTCTGTTATCTTCTTCTTTGGTACTTTCGGCTGAAGAAAGCGGGAGATTGCAACTACAGGGTCAATATAACAACAAGCTGCTCATCCCCTTTCCATATTACTGCTGAAATCGGTGTTCTGTTTGGGGATGCGCATGGAAATCAGGTTCGTTCTTCGGGCATTTTAATTTAAATTATTTTGCAATTAGTTCATCTGCTGAATATTGTTAGACTCAGAGAAGAAAATTGAAAGCATATTGGTTAACATTTAAGCATCCAAGGCCAAACAGAAGTCTATTCCTGATTTTTCATTGAATATGGCTGTTTTCCTGCTGTGCTCTATATTATAGTCAAATTTTTTATATTGGAGTTTTGAATTGCAAGAAAAAAAAAAAAAAAAAAAAAAAAAAAAAAAAAAAAAAA
>NW_019272024.1:727431-748579 GCF_002738345.1 Cucurbita maxima | reverse complement strand
AAAAAAAAAAAAAAAAAAAAAACAAATAAACTAGAATTAGAAGCTTACAATCTGTGATTCTATTGAAAGGATACATAGTTGGTTCACTTAAACTGGAATTAGAAGCTTATAATCAGTTTTCAAATATGTTTATCATTACAGATTTGAAACCAAAAACAAGAAATTGTTGGTAGAATAACAGGTAGTAGCACTGTTAGTTTCTTAACTTTCAAATGCTTTATTAGTTCCTCATCTTTAAAAGTTTGTGTTAGTCTCTACAGTTTACATACATTCATAAGCTTGATATATAATCAGTTACACAGTGACTTTAAACACTTGGAAATGTGATATTCAATTGAGAGATGAACAAAGCATGTGGGTATGGTAAGACTTCATTAAATAATGTTTAAAAGGATGAGGATGGCTGATTTAGAAGTTGGAAAGCAGATATATGAGCCAAAGCTGGAAGTTGAAAGCAGCAAAGCACTTGCAAAATGCAGCAAAGACATTTTTGAACTGACAGGGCCATGCACAGACCAGATATGTTTCTTTTACCTTTACAAGAAGGGGTCCGACGATTGGATTCCAGAGACTGTAGAAATCTCCAGCCCTGATATTGACACTGTTAAATACAAATACAACTCCTCAATCCCAGAGGACACATGGTATGGCTTTGACGACTGCCAATACTTCACATCGCCACCGCCACCGCCACCATCTCCGCCAGCCCCCTCCACAGCCGGCCATCAGCGGAGGTTGAAGTGGCTTGCTTATGTGATCCCTGTGCTTCTTAGCAGCGCTGTGCTATGAGTGTGATTCTGCATCTTGGCCATGGGCGTGGTTGTATTTTTGATCCACCGCTGTGCCTGTATTTGCTTTGTGTTTTTTGAATCTCTTGATGATCACATCAAGGTCAAAGGAATGTAGTTCATCTTTGATATGCAGAATGGGATTTGATGGAGGAATATCTGTTATGATTGATACCTTTTTCTTTCTCGGCTTTGAGAGTAGAATATTAATTTTTGTTTAAATATTTGCTTATGCAGAGATATATGGAACATACTAAATTGTTTTTTTTTTTTTTCTTAGTTTGAGAGACCCATTTGAAAGTTGAAAACATTCAAACCATTGAATTTATAACTATCCCAAAATAAGAAAAAAAGAAAAAAAGAAAAAAAGAAAAGAAAAGAAAAATTGAGTACCTTTCAATAGTTGAAATAAATATGGGTGGCGTAGAATTTATGTCTCTGTGTTCTTCCGTATTCTTTTTCTTCTTCAAAAGCTCCGCAACGCTAAAGCCAAACACACAAACAAGGAGAAATGAAACGGGTTCTCTGTTTTCTGCTCACCTCCGCCTTTCTTTTGGCTCTCTTGGAAGCCACGGAATTGCTGCCCGAATCCGCTGAATCCTTCAATTTAACCTATATTCAGGTATCAGCATTCCGTGTCGGTTTTTTTTTTTTTTTTCCATTTATGCTGATTTCCAGTCTTGTATCTTACAACCATTTCGTGTTTCTCTTCTTCTTTCTTGTTTGGGGATTTCTGATGTTGAAGCAACTCGGGAGTTGTTCTTATTCGGTCGTTATATCAACTAGCTGTTCTTCGCCTACATACACAAGGGATCAGATCAGCGTTTCTTTCGGCGATGCTTATGGCAACCAGGTTTTCTTCGTTTAAATCTTCAATTTTTCCATTCATTTTATCAGAATACAAAGCCCTGGGTTTCTCGATCGTTCGTGATCGAACTAATTTCAGTTATTCGAAATGGTCGATGAACGAAATCGTAGTTGAATTTTGCATCTGAGTTTGGGAATAATTTTACATTTGGCGAGGGATATAAAAACATATTAATATCGTTAGGTTAAAGTAATTGATTGGTCATCCTTTATCTTTCGATGCAAAATGAAAGAGAAATCGAGTTGGGTTTGTATTTCTCGATTATGATGAGATGATAGCCTGTTGATTTATATGTTTCAGAACTTCAAATCAGATATTTATTTATTTGTTCTTAATATCTTAGAAAGATCCATAGTCATTAGCAAGTTGAGCAATATCGTGTAGCCTACTTAAACGTCTACAACTTCCTAAAACATTTTTAAAGAGCGTCATGCCATCGTTCGATCATTCAAAAACAATAAAAATCGTCTTTACTTTCAGATTAATTTTGGAATTTGACATGTTACAATTAATGATTGAAGAAACTTGTGTACCAGATTTATGTGCCTAGGATTGATGATCCATCCAGAAGGATATTTGAAAGATGTTCCTCTGATACATTTAGCGTAAGTGGACCTTGTGCTTACCAATTATGCTATGTCTATCTTTATCGCTCTGGACCGGATGCCTGGATCCCAACAACGGTGAAAATCTCTGGTCCTAATTCTCGACCTGTCACGTTTAACTACAACACTGCCATACCGAACGACGTATGGTTCGGGTTTAACTTGTGTGGTCATGCTTCATCTTCAAACCGTATTTCAAGTTGCATATGGTTCTTATACGTTAGTTTCGTGTCTATTCTTCTGCTTTTTTTGTAATTTTAATGTATGTCAAAATGCTATTCATGTTCTTTTCTTGTGAAGAACACATTTTGATGTAGCACTCTTGTAGCATAGAGAACATGAGTATCTCACTATAAAGCAGCATCAGGAGTGTACTTATGTATATTTAGTGATTATACACAGGCAGAGGCAATTCTTGGTGATTGAGCCTCTCGACTTGGGATAAGCTTTTCGATGTCTTGTTATGGAACTCAGAAACAGAGGATTTTTCTGTTTTTATTTACCTTTTAGATGTGTTGGCCTTTGATTCATGTGAGATTCTCCTATTGTTAGCTTTATCCTATAAATATCTGTTTTTATCAACCATTAAGCTGGGTAATAGCCCCAGTCTCTGATGTATTGGAGGTTGGGGGACTGGATTTGTTCTTGTAAGCGCTAATTACTATCATTATTATTATTTGATCATAAACGATGATGCCCGATCATAATCAAAATATTTGTAAGTAAAGCAAAAAAATTTCATTTCATATCATTTTCTTTTTGTAACAATTTTATCCTCATCCGTGTATTATCCCGATATCTAATTTATTTTATATACTAGTTGTATATGAATAATATATATACTAATATTCTTTCAAAATTCATTTGAGGTATAAGGTTGATGTACCCATATTACTATATAATGAATCTAAAATTTTATATTAGATGACCTTCAAATTTGTGCGGTAAGGAAATTTGACATAAGTTTTTATAACATTTGAATCATCAAAAAAGAAAACAGAAAAAAGAAGAAATTCTTGGGGAGCAAGGAAATTGGTGGAAGATTCTGGACCTGAAACTGTTCCATTCGGCTTGGAATTTGGGTCTATCCGATATTAAGATGATGAGTCTGCCGATGCCCCAGCCCCCGCCAAGCTGTCAATGCATCGGCTCTCCATGGCCGCCACGGTACGCATCTTAACTTCCACACAAATCCGGATCAACCCATTTCACTTCCTGCCTTGTTGCTTCTTCCAACTTCTTTTCTCCCCTTTTGATTCTACTTTCCCCTTCTCGGAAACTTTTATACATATATTCATGAGTGAATTAGTTTCTGATTGATTCTCATCTATTGGATTACACATATGTTTTGCTCTAGAGATATGAGTTGCTATATAGAAAATCCAAGTCTGCATTTGATGCATTTCGGAACTTGTCTTCAAAGATTTTTCCCGAGTTAATTCGAGATTCTAAGTCAAGAATTTCCCACGGTGGGTATTCGTTTACGGCTTGAAGACCGTCCAATTCTTATGGGTTTCAATCGTCTTCTCCAATTATACAAAGATTTGGAAGACAAGTTCGAGAGAATAGGAGGCTATACAATCCCTTCTTCGGTGATTCCAAGAGATTTTACTATGTCGATCACTACCGTGTCCAGCATTTTAAGCCCAGAGGACCTCGGCGATGGTTTCAGGATCCAAGAACCGTATTGGTTGTTGTGTTTGCGGGTTCTGGGGTTTTTATCACCGGTATTATGGGAATTTAGAAACCATACCTTATACAAAACGAAGGCACTTTGTACTCTTGTCTAGAGCTATGGAGAGGAGCCTCGGGGAGTCGCAATTTGAGCAAATGAAGGCAGCTTTCAAGGGTAAAATATTGCCTGCTGTACACCCAGTAAGTGTTAAGAGTAAGATTGATAGCTAAGGATATAACTGAGGCATTACAAAGAGGGTTGAAGCAAGAGAATGTTTGGAGTGATTTAGGGTATGCATCAGAGGCTGTGATTGGAGCCCCTGAAGGGAGTGGCAATGAGACATTGATGGCGCTTAGGGACTCTGGGGCTGGGAAGATGGAAGGTAAATGGTACCGTGAAGACGAGATTCTTGATGACAAATGGGTCGAACGCAGTAGAAAGAAGGGTCAGAAACAGGGGTCCCAAGCAGATAGCTCGCATTTGGATGGATTGAAATGGGAGGTTTTGGTGGTGAATGAGGCAGTTGTTAATGCATTTTGCTTGCCTGGTGGGAAGATCGTTGTTTTCACGGGCTTGCTCGAGCACTTCAGAAATGATGTAGAAATCGCAACAATTATTGGTCATGAGGTATATTATAAAGATTTGTTCTTCAGCTTACAACCTTTCACTTAGCTCAGCCTTAAGGTGTTGTTTTTATTAATTAGGTTGGGCATGCTGTGGCTCGACATGCTGCAGAGGGTATCACAAAGAATCTCTGGTTTGCCGTTTTGCAACTTATCCTTTATCAATTCGTGATGCCTGATATTGTGAACACTATGTCAACGCTTTTCTTGAGGCTTCCTTTCTCTAGAAGGTAAGAGAAGAGCTATATGGTATGGGTAATTTGTTGAACGAAGATATAAAGGGGTAGTGTAATTCATTTTTATGGGTTCAGGATGGAAATGGAAGCGGATTACATTGGTCTGCTGGATACGACCCGAGGGTTGCACCCACTGTGTATGAGAGGTTGGGTAAGGTGACTGGGGATTCCGCGCTGAGGGACTATCAATCTACTCATCCATCGGGAAAGAAGAGAGCTCAGTTGCTAGCTGAAGCTAAGGTGACTGGGGTTGAAGGCTTCCTATAAGACACACAAAGCTGCCCATGCCATGGGAACTTAAAGAGAAAAGCCTCCCTCCTGAATTTAAGGTATGGTTTTGATATGTTACTCACCCTTGAATTTGTCGCGTTCATTGAGCTTTCTCCTCTATAGCTTCCACATTACCTTCCCCTGTTTCACATCCATGAACAAGTTAACAAACAAGAATGGAGTCCCATTTCCATATCTTCCCTCCTACGTTCTTGGACAAAACACAGACTGTTTATCCAAATTTTAGGCCTAATTCAACAATCCACGGGCCCCATTAATGACCCTTCTCGGTTCTTTAATCTTGCCGGTGTCGGAGAAACTATGGCACGTCGTTTCGAGGGTATGAAAGCGATTCGTGGGCAAATCGCAAGAAATTTACGTACCCAATTTCAAGAGCGTGATTGAGCATTTAAGGTTTGCCGTTATCGGGGGGGTCCAGTAGTAAAGGCGATCGGAAGAGTGTTGAAGCTCAATGAAAAGGACGTGGAAGCGGCATTGATGACTCTGCATAGATTTGGGAACCACTCGTCTTCTTCGTTGTGGTATGAACTTATCGTATTTGGAAGCTAAACCCAAAGAAATAGAGATATCATCGATCACCATGCCAAAAAAAAACGTGGTTATGAGCTTGAATCTTGACTTTTAAGGTTAAAAACTAGTGTTTTACAAGTTACAAAAAGGATTGTACGTCATTTTGATTTTTGATCAAATGTTGTTGACGAAGAAGTTAAATTTCATAATTTCCAAAAGGAAAAATTTATTAGCGAATGATTGATTAGTGGACAAAAGGAATTATTATCTTCGAAAAAATTTACCTCAAAAGAAACCATACAAAGAAAGAAGATTAATTGAGGCGGTTGGATTGAATGGATCCAACGGTGGAACATGAACCGTACATGAATCCTGTGAAAAAAAGGGTTCCATTTGATGATGTACAAACAACCTTCATCTTCACAACCACCACGGGCGGCGGCGGCCCACCACCAGTCACGGAGGAGCTAAGCCTCCCGTGCCTAATACAGTAAGGTCTCAACTGTGACCTACTTGCTTTTGTAGAGCATGTGTACATTGCCAAGGGGTTTGTGTGTTAGGTTACTAAGTTTTCTAAAGGGAATGATCTTCTGTTTACAAGTAAGGAATATATCTACGAGGCCTTTTGTTTGTAGAGACTAAAAGGAAAGCATGAGAGCTTATACTCAAAAAGTGGATAACATCATAATATACCATTGTGAAGGTCTATAATTCCTAAAATCAACCTGTGGTAGCAAGTGAAAGCATATTCGGATGATTGTCGAAAAGACTTTTGAAGCAAGTACATATGTTAGGAGTGAGTGATGACAAAATATGTTGAAAATAACTTGTGTTGTCGTATTGTAGTAGATTGCGGGAGAGTGAGGAGCGTGGACAAAATATGTTGAAAGCACCCATGTCATGTCTTCGATTCCAATCCAATTTTCGATCTCTTTGGTACATTTAGCATTAAATTCTACGACTTTTCAAAACAAATCATGTATATATTACAGTAGACATAGAAGATGAGATGGTGGGGTTTGAAGGTTAAAGTTTTAAACTTCATGAAAAAGGGAAATGAGTAAAATTGTATGAACTACAAAGATATTTTTCCAGGAAGGGTAGATGTTGATAATATTAATGGGATGGCAATAAAAACAGGGGACCATAATACATAACCAAATTAACTACTCACCACCAGTACTGATCTCCTCTCCTAACCCTCTTCAATTTTGGCATTCATGGAACAACCACTCTCCTTTATTACACACTCCCCTTCAGTATCGAAGCTCCCCCATTCCCTCTTCATTTCTCTCGCAAACAGGAGAGCACACTCCTTTCCTCTGCTTCCCAAATGGCTCATACTCCTCTGAAATGGCTGTGTTTGCTGCTGGTTTTTGACTGTTCGCTTCTTTCAAGCGCTCAGTTTCTGAAAACTTATGTTGTTCAAATGGATAGGTCTGCAATGCCGGACTCATTTTCGGATCATCTTCAGTGGTACTCCACAGTGCTTACCAGTGTGGTCGTTAATCCTGAGAGAGAAGGCAATGGGGGAGGTGAACAGAGGATCATTTACAGTTACCAGAATGTTTTCCATGGAGTTGCAGCTCGATTGAGTGAAGAAGAGGCAGAGCGGCTCGAGGAAGAAGATGGGGTCTTGGCCATTTTTCCAGAGACAAAGTACGATCTTCACACCACCAGAAGCCCCAGATTTCTTGGGCTTGAACCAGCTGACAGCAACAGCGCCTGGTCTCAGCAAATTGCAGACCATGACGTCATTGTTGGAGTTTTGGACACTGGGATTTGGCCGGAGAGTGAGAGCTTCAACGATGCCGGGATGTCGCCGGTGCCGGCGCATTGGAAAGGGGAATGCGAAACAGGGCGAGACTTCACGAAACAGAATTGTAACAGAAAGATCGTTGGAGCTAGAATGTTCTACCATGGGTATGAAGCTGCAACTGGGAAATTTAACGAAAAGTTGGAGTATAAATCTCCAAGGGATCAAGATGGGCATGGAACTCACACGGCAGCCACCGTCGCCGGCTCTCCGACAGCCAGCGCGAACCTCCTCGGTTATGCGTATGGGACGGCCAGAGGAATGGCGCCCGGTGCTAGAATAGCGGCTTACAAAGTCTGTTGGGCCGGCGGCTGCTTTAGCTCCGACATTTTGTCGGCTGTCGACAGAGCTGTGGCCGATGGAGTAAATGTTCTGTCCATCTCTTTGGGAGGTGGGGTCTCTTCTTACTATCGCGATAGCCTCTCCGTTGCAGCATTTGGGGCAATGGAGATGGGCGTGTTTGTGTCCTGTTCGGCCGGAAATGCAGGGCCGGACCCTGTCAGTCTCACAAACGTATCGCCATGGATAACCACTGTCGGCGCCAGCACAATGGACAGAGATTTCCCGGCCATTGTCAAGCTCGGCAATGGCAGAACAGTCACCGGCGTTTCACTTTACAAAGGAAGAATCACAATTCCAGAAAACAAACAATTCCCAGTTGTATACATGGGGAGTAACTCGAGCAACCCGGATCCGAGCTCGCTATGTTTAGAAGGAACATTAGATCCCCATTTCGTGGCCGGAAAAATCGTGATATGCGATCGTGGAATTAGCCCACGGGTCCAGAAGGGTGTGGTGGTGAAGAATGCAGGTGGGGTTGGGATGATTCTGGCGAACACGGCGGCGAATGGGGAAGAACTTGTTGCCGATTGCCATTTGGTACCTGCCGTCGCCGTCGGTGAAAGAGAAGGTAAAGCAATTAAGGTGTACGCATTGACGAATCGAAAAGCGACGGCGAGTTTAGGATTTTTAGGGACAAAATTGGGGGTAAGACCGTCGCCGGTGGTGGCGGCGTTTTCATCCAGAGGACCAAATTTCCTCACACTTGAGATCCTCAAGCCCGATCTGGTGGCCCCTGGCGTTAACATCCTCGCCGCTTGGACAGGAAAAACAGGGCCGTCGAGTTTGACGACGGATACAAGAAGGGTTAAATTCAACATTCTGTCAGGAACCTCAATGTCTTGCCCACACGTCAGTGGCGTAGCAGCTCTGATCAAATCAAAGCATCCCGATTGGAGCCCGTCGGCAATCAAATCGGCACTGATGACCACCGCTTACGTCCACGACAACACCTATAAGCCTCTCAAAGACTCCTCCGGCACATCGCCGTCGAGTCCGTACGACCACGGTGCCGGCCACATAAACCCAAGAAAAGCCCTAGATCCTGGCTTGGTTTACGAAATTCAGCCGCAAGATTACTTCGAATTCCTCTGTACGCAGGATTTAACCCCTTCACAGCTCAAAGTATTCTCCAAATATTCAAACAGATCTTGTCATCACCTTCTCCCCAACCCTGGAGACTTAAATTATCCAGCCATCTCTGCCGTTTTCCCTGAAAAAGCCTCCGTCACTTCCTTGACCCTTCACAGAACCGTCACCAACGTCGGCCCTGCAACCTCCAGTTACCATGCCGTGGCGACTCCGTTCAACGGCGCCGCCGTGAAAGTTGAGCCGGAGAGTCTGAACTTCACAAGGAGATATCAGAAGCTTTCATACAAAATCACTTTCCTGACGAAGAAGAGACAGAGTATGCCGGAATTTGGAGGGCTAATCTGGAAGGACGGAACTCATAGTGTGAGAAGTCCGATTGTGATCACTTGGTTGTCGTTTGTTTGAATTTATCTGATATTTTATCAATCGTTAAAGTTCTTCCGTTTGTTAGAATCATCATAATTGCAGGCAGTCAAAAAGGGGGGCCTTCAATTTTCTGATTCTCCATCAAAGTTCATAGCTTTTGCCATTGAATTTGCTACCAAAATTGCTCATTTGCAGAACAGGAATACTGTTAAAGCAAATAACTATTAATATCAATGTATTACAGAGAAAAAAAAATTAATATCAATGTCTCAAGTTTCTTAAGAACTTCCATTTAACTTGTGTGTTTAATTTTAAAATGGCAGATCGGGCAGTGGGTTTAGGGTTTGAACGGAAAGGAAAAAACGGAGCTCTTCGGAGTTGGAACAGTCACTTTCGCCGTCACCGTCACCGTCACCGTCACGTCCCCAAATACCAATACCGCCTCTTTAACTGGCCCTCTACTTTAACGCCACGTGTCAATAGTCCCTTTCGTCTCCAAGTTCCATAAATATATAATATGCTAGCATCAACCATTCTATATGATCAATATATATATTCTTTATTGAGAACTAAAAATTATATTTACATTTAGCTCAAGAATTTAAATTATGTAATACAATATTTAGTTTCCGTACTATCTATTTTGGTTGGTTTGCTTATTTAATATTATCATATTTCTATACGTCATACATGATGAGTAGGCAAATCTTTGTCTATTTAACAGTTAAATCTCATCTTTAAACATTTAATTTATTTTTATTTACGTTCAATAAATTAAGTTTTATAGACTAATATATACAAAAAATTAATTTAATGTTTAATAGATATATTAATTAATTTTAAAATTTAATATATTATAGAGTATTAAATATAGAATTAGAAATGGAAGATTTAGTAAATATTTTTAAATGCGGGATCGAATAAATACAAAATTTAAATAAACGAGAAATTTTGTTACATTCCATAAAGTTAGAAGAATCAAACTCTTCTTGGGTCAAGGCAGACGGCTGTAAGCCAACAACTGCCATCGCTAACTCCGTTCCCGTCAGATAGCTTTCTGATGTGTCAACGTTGAACCAGACACGTCACTATGTGTGTGCTGGTGAGCTCAGATTGCGCCACGTATGCTCCCGTCGAAAAATAAATTACAAGAGAAATAAAAATAAAAATCCTAAAAAAGAAATATTTTCGGAGAAAAAGCATAGTCGAGGTGGGACCCGAGTTCTGTCGTTTCTGACAAGCCTGGTGTGGAAGTTTCTGATTGATCCACTTGTATCGACCTCGCAAGATGGGCCTACACATTCCGAAACTTTTGACACGTGTCCTCGAGGAATAATTCTCTCGACACGAGAAATTGACTGGAAAGAGAGGAATTAGGGAAAGGGGATCGTCATGGGTACCACGTGTCTTCACAGCATGAAATGGAGTTCGGATGTAGACAGGTGGGGCAGGCTCTATAGCTGCCCGTATAATTAGAATTGCCCGAGAGGCTCTCTTTTTTCCTTATCGACGAAGAACAGGGTCGGGAAGGGAAAAATTCCCATAAGAGGAAAACAGCGACACGTTTACTTCTAAGCGAAATTCCGCGCCGCACCGCATTTCTTTACTTCGTTTAATGACCTCAGTCAGAGATATTCGACGGCGAGTTCCTGCTTCGGACAATTCCGATGATGGAGGTTTACTGTAGAATGCCAAGCGAAGATGATGGTGATTCGCCGGCCAAATGCCGAGAGTGCGGTGCCGTAGAATAGAGATGCGACGATTAGAAACAGTACCGTCGAAGAAACGTGTTCGGAAGACGGACAGCGACGGTTCTCCGGAGATTTCATCTTCTTCGTCATCGGGGGAGGACGTGAAGACTGTAGAAGCTTCACCGTCGGTACCTCAGCCTGTGTTCGGGATGATGTCGGTGTCCGGAAGGTCACGTGAGATGGAGGATGCAGTATCGACGAGCTTATGCCTTCTAGGTCCAGGAAATTTCCGGCGGCGACCGGTGCATTTCTTCGCCGTCTATGATGGACACGGAGGCCCTCACGTAAAGCCCTAATAGAGAAGCTCAAATTTTATTTTTCCAGAAAATAGGAAAAAAATGGACGTGGAAAATACCATTGAGCTCATGCTGCATCATTGTATCTAAAAGCAGAAAGTGGGGTTATTATTGTCATTGTACTGGTCTAATTTGTTTTGTTCTATGGATGGATACAGGTGGCAGCGCTATGTAGGGAGAAGATGCACGTGTTAGTACAGGAGGAATTGGCGCGCGCGGTGAGTGGCGGCGGAGGAAGCAGTGCGGCGGAGGAGGCTAAGGTGGAGGAGGAGGCGACTTGGAAAAGAGTGATGCGGAGGAGCTTTGAGAGAATGGACGAAATGGCACTCAGTACTTGTGCCTGTGGAAGCGTCGGAGGCCAGTGTAGGTGCCATCCAATGGAGGTGGCTCTTGGCGGCTCCACAGCCGTCGTTGCCGTGCTCACCCCGGATCACATAATGGTCGCCAACTGCGGTGACTCACGCGCCGTCCTCTGCCGAGGAGGAAGGGCCATTCCGCTTTCCAATGATCACAAGGTTTTCTCTCTTAGTCTCCCTCCCTCCCGAAACTATACTGTATGAACTGCTATCCCGACACGTGCAATGCAATCAGTTTTTGATGAGCTGATAACACATTTATCTTAAGAGAAGTGCATTTTAGATGGATAGTGTGTTCCACTATTTTATTCTGTTCCTTGTTCCAAAAATAGTGTTGGTCTATTTAATTTCACTGCTTTGTTGCACGGCATCTTATACAGTCAGTAGGCGTTCATGATGAACACAATACTCTCACAATTTTCTTAACTTTCCCCAGCCTGATAGAAATGATGAACTAGCAAGAATCGAAGCCGCTGGAGGACGGGTGATTTTCATAAATGGAGCTCGGGTTGAAGGAATCCTGGCAACGTCCCGTGCAATAGGTAATAACTACATCTCCCATGGCATTATCTGCTTTCGTGAAGTTGCTTAAACATTCGATGTGTTTTGATTCCACTGTATGATTATTGCATATGGGTCATCTGAAGAAATCTGATTTTGTTTCTTCTTCTGACTCCCCATCTCCTCTTGGAGCGTTAATGTGATGCTTGATGAAGCCATGTGATACTTCTGAAATTGGGTACATGACAACATTAAATTGCATGGCATAAATGTGAATCATATGTTTTGTGAATGATTTTGCTGCATTTTTTCATCTACCGTTTGTTGGCATGACTGAATGGCAGTGAATAAAGACAGCAAAATTTCCTAGGATGTTTGTAAGAACTTCTACTTCGAAACTCGGATGGTCTAGATTTAAATATTTTGCCATAAAGGGTCCATCAGTATGGATTCTAATGTCACGCAAACAAGAACAACCTTAATAAAAGTAGGAAATACACTTCTGGTCCGAAGTTTGAGGTAGGTTGTGTTTGAGCCCCTGAGCTCTCGAACCTGACATTTTAGACCTTGAGAATTGGGATAATCTCGCTGTTGTTCCCTTCAATCTACTCACTTTCTAATATACAAGGATGAGCTATTCTTCTTTCAAAATTATTTTGTAGCTTACATGACTTGAACATATTAATTTTTTATTTTCAAGTTGCTCAACGGCAAACAAAAAAAAAACCTCTCTTTTTGAGATGTTTTCTATAAAAATACTATTTTTTTTCTTTTTCTTTTTCTTTATCCCTCATTCCACCATCTCTTTCACCCCATCCATGGTTGCCATCCGCCACCGTTATCTTTTTTTTTTTATTTCTCTTCTTTTTCTCTTTCCCTTTCTCCCCATCTTCCCCCCCCTCCCCTTCCGTTCCATGGATCAAGAGAGAAAAGAAGCAGAGGAAAAGGAATGGTGTCGACGGAGGCCATGGATGGGATCCAAATGTAATCGAACCTTGGGGATAAAAGTGTAAATTTTCGGTAAATGTATGAGTTGAGGGATCTCTTCCTCTTGTGATGAGATAGACCAACAACACAGTAGAGATTATAAAAATCAATTTATTACCGGCTGAATCCTGGAGAATCATGTCATGTTGGCGAGTGTGTTCCTGCTGGGTGCTCACTGCTCACTCACTCCACTTGGTTTTTATCTTATTTTATTTTGATATCAATGGTGTTATCTAACTGTACTCTGCTTTATATTTCCTTTCTGTTATAGAAAGCCTTTTGTTATCTACTTTTATACTTTATTACCTAGTACATACGTATGTTTCTTTGAGTTGCGTGATAATACTTGTTTTTCCCGAAGGAAGGATATGTAAGTGATGTGTTTATAGGCTATGGCTAGATGGAAGAATCACGCAACAATGCTGATGACATTTAATGTTGGCTGGCTGGCCAGTCTGCCTATTCCGGAGTTGGTCAATAAACATGATGCAAATATTAAATAGTTTAAGGTTCCATTACCATTTGGGTTGGTGTTCTGTTCTCCTTTTTTAATGTTTTGGCTTGGCTTCTATTATTTGACTTTTCTTTTGTATACTATTCAATGAAAGATTTTTCTATCATTAAAAAATAATAAAAACAAATATTCGGAACTAGTACGACTGTGGCTTACGTCGTTGACATAACATTTATGGTTATATATACTTGCCATCTTGAGAACTTGGATCTAAGTAGGTTTCCAATATCGTGAATTAGTTTGTTGTTTTTTTCTAAGATATGTTGGGAATTAGGACAGTAGTTTTGATTGATGAACAATGCTAGCAAGCAGCAACATGGATTCAAAAGGCGCCAAATTTCCAAATACAAAGCTTATTCAAGCAATGGGACATTAGTGTTTTTTATCTCATTTCTCTATCTGTATACATATATTGAAACTTATGCGGATTTGTGTTTTGTCTTATATATAAGAAGGAAATGATAGACTGATATGGTACTAGCTTATGATTAGATTCAATTTTAGTTGCGGACTTCACAGCATATATTGATGATACTAAGCTGATATCAGAACTTGTCTAACGTGTCAGATGCGTTAATCTTGACAGACCAGGATTAATAAAACTGGTAGTGTTGAAGCAAAAGGTTTAAGCTATTGGTGGCAGAGGTTAGCAATGGATATACATGGAAGGATTGGGGACAAAATTTGAGAAATTGACAAAATAATGCTCTTTGCAAATTGGTCGTATTGTGAGATGGACAAACCATCATTGTAGCGTGGCTTTTTCACCATATGACGAATGACCATTTTGTAATTTCAACCAAGAGGATTTTTTATTCCTGAAGCTCAAGGTATGAGGTGGGATGTTTGCTGAGGGTTGCTCTCTTCGGATTTATGATGACTGTAATATCAACTTGTGGATATTCGTCAAGGATTAGAGACAAGATGTTGCGAGGTCTCTGTTGGAATTTGAGTAGTTTAGTCCATTGTGATAATTGGTCAAATATTGAAGCTTTTGCAATTAAACGGCTGAAAGGGGATCTAATCATGAGAGTTCTAAACATCTTTCTTACATTTGGAACAATATTGCATGGATATGAAGCTATGTTATTTTATACAAACACTTGAATTATTAGGTGTTCAACTAGTGTTTTAATCTGGCCTGTATATTTTGAAATTAATGAGTGCTCTTTTTAATATTTTTTTACTATCTCACTCATGATACATGAAAGGCCAGGTTGAGAAATTGACCTCTTTTGCTGAGACTTACCCAAATTTGGCCATTTTAGTCCAAATATCAATGAGGGGTTTTATAGGTTTGATACCAGGCCGAGAAATACCATCATCGACTTGAGGTCCTGAACCATGTTAGAACTACTAATTTGTAAGCTCAAGCTAGTTTACAGAGCTAACCTGTCTGGAGAGTTTTTGGTCGGCTTACTGAGAGTGGTTGACAAGGTAAAGCTATTCGAAATACTATTATGAATTCCAAGTTTCACATCGGCAGGAATCCAATTAGTGCAATAGAGTTGATAAACCTTTAGGAACTTTGGCAACTTATTAAGAAGGCTGTAACTCACATCTGCGTTGACTGTGCTATGGAAACTCTAAAGTGATATTATCATTCATTTCTTGCCTGATTACTCTTCTGTAGTTGCTTTGGTTTAGTCTATTATATCATCCTCTTCGAAGAAACATGTAAGAGCTGTGAAGTTTCATATTTCTTCTGTATCGGATTACTACTCATGTTACCTCTTGATCTAAGAAAAAGATTTACAGAAGTGGTTAGTAATCCTATGAGTTAATGCAGGTATGGAAGTGCAGCTACTGAGGTTGACTTTGTATTTATGTTCCGAGGGTTGAATGTAGGAGGTATTTTCGACGTTTAAGTAATTGATTTCTGTGTATGTGTTCAGTTATCTGATCAATTGATCGTGTTAGAGATTGAATGAACATAATTCTCTTTTTTCTTTCCTTCAGTTCAAATACTGTCAGGATGAACTTCAAGTTTTATCAGATTTCCGTTTATCTATGTCAAGTTCATTCTATAAATGACCATTTTTGCAACACTAGTGATAATTCTAGTCCCTTATATGGAACCTCTCTGCTTTGAACAGGTGACAAATATCTCAAGTCAGTTGTAATATCAGAGCCTGAAATTACTTTCACCAGAAGAGAATCAGATGACGAATGTTTAATACTTGCAAGTGATGGTTTGTGGGATGTTCTTTCAAGTGAGTTGGCTTGTGAGGTAACTCGAGAATGTCTCCAAGAAAGAACGGCCGCCGCTGTTGCTGCTACTACTACGATAGACCTCAACGCCGAGCCTCAAATTGAAGAAGGGGCTGGAACTTCATATCCTTCTCGAAGTTCACTGGCTGCTGCACTGCTTACTCGTCTTGCTTTGGGGCGGAGAAGCATGGACAACATCAGTGTTATAGTTATTTATCTAAAGAGGAGCTGAGCAGAAAAATTGAAGTGGTAAATGTTTAACATGTGTATGGACGTTGTACAGCCCTTCTCTAAATTGGAAACGGAATTTGGAGTTTGATCCATTAAAACAGCTCCTCGTAGTTTGGAACTTATTTCTCTACTTTGTAGATGTGCGATTGAATTCATTAGTTGAAAGGTGTGTTCTAGAGTCTTATTGGTCGATGTTTTGCTACTTTATGTGATCATGAAGCACAAAAGAAGTGATGATTGGAAGAATTGAGCCATGGAATCCAAAATTTTTGTGGCCACATGATTGGCATCTGCATATTGTAAAGAATGTTGTTTTCGAAGTAGCAGGAGCAGCTTCAGCTACTTCTAAAAGCGAGTCTTTGTCGGTGATTTACAGGAAGGGTTAAGTGATTCAAACCATTTCAAAACACAGTCTTGTCTTAAGAACCAATGGAATGTGACAGAAAATTCTTGGTTCTTGCTATATGCAGGAAGGTGTAGCCTGGAGAAGCTGAAGATCTGTGTTGGATTACTCGACTTGGAGGCCTAATTAGTTGTGTTATTCAACAAAGAGAAAAGTGTGCTAAAAATTTTCGTAAGGAGAATTATTGAAGGGTTGATCCAGAGCCGAGAGAGAAAGAGCGTAGAGTATGGTCCCACAGCTTTGTTTTCATCCAATGAATGGTCTTTTGATCTGAAAGCCTCTAATTTGTCTGATACGATCAATTCATGCTTCCTTTCACACTCTAGAGGAGAGAGATGCGCACGTGAGATTGATGGGTCATGGCACGTGACACCTATAACCCCTCCCTTGGCTTTATCTCAATCTCCATCGGATCACCAACTAGATTGCGGGTAAATTTCCAACCTACCCATCCTTTTATGTTCTATAGATTATTGAATTCTTACAAACTCGAACCGTGGTAGATGAACATCTCGAACCGTGTGATTGCGGGTAAATCTCCATCTAGAGTACTATCACTTTCAAAGGGGTGGTTAGGAGTCTTTTTCCTAATTTTGTTTTACTTGGTTGATTTTTGGTATTATTTTTACTACCATAGTGATTTCTGAAATTTAATAAGCTGGGAGTTGGAGGGCATTTAACGTAATTTTGTATTCAAAACTGTGGAAAAAAGGTGATTAGATTTGAGATGAGGATGAAGAAATGAAGGGTAGCGAGGGAAATTGATGGATTTAAGAATGGGCCCACACCCTTTGAATTGAACAAAACCAAACAAAAGAAAACGACCAAATTCACTTTTCAATATTCAAATTATTTCTCTGACTGTTTCTCAAAGTATTGATCCCTTCGATAATTTATAGTTTTAATTAATATTTAAGCTTATAGATTTGAGTACTTCACATTATTTTCTAAAACATAATAATATTATACGGAAGAAAGAGAGGTGATAATCGGTATCAAACAACGATGCAATGTAGACTTTTTAAAGGTCTTTTCACGTTTTCATGAAATTATGCAAAAGGGAAAATCTAACAACTTCCCATAAATAATAATATCTAAATTAAAAGAAGAAAAAGAAAAAAGGAAAAGAACTCCAACGCTCCTTGCCTTCTTCTTCTTCTTCGTCGTCGTCGTTGAAAATTCTGGATTTATTTCCGTCATGGAGACAACTTTCTGCTGTTAATCTTACTGAAACAGAAAGAACCCAACGAGAATTCTGTCGGATTTCTTCGCAGGATGCCATCTCGGTCTATTTCGCCGTCTCCTTCTCCTTCTTCTGTACATACCCACCACCATGCTCTGTCCACTCATCTTCTTCCCCCAATCGTTGCCGCTTCCACCGCCGCCTTCTCCTTCTTCCTCTTTCTCATTATTCTGTTCCGTAAAGTGACTCGTAAACGTACTGCCCCTGCTGATTCCAAACCCCCGCATCGCTTTTCTTACTCCCTTCTCCGCCGTGCCACTGAATCTTTCTCCCCTTCTCGCCGCCTCGGTCAAGGCGGCTTTGGGTCTGTTTACTATGGTACTCTGCCGCAAACCCATAAGGAAATTGCGGTCAAACTTATGGATTCTGGATCGTTACAAGGCGAAAGGGAATTTCAGAACGAGTTGTTCTTTGCCACCAAGATTGATTCGTCTTACGTCGCTAGTGTTCTTGGGTTTTGCTCTGACCAGAAGCGGCGCAGGATGTTGTTAGTTTATGAGCTTTTGAATAATGGTAATTTGCAAGACGCTTTGTTGCATAGGAAGTGTCCTGAGCTTATGGAGTGGAAGAAACGGTTTTCAATTGCGGTTGATATTGCAAAGGGATTAGAGCATCTTCATGGGTTAGATCCGCCTGTAATTCATGGTGATATCAAGCCTAGTAATGTGCTGTTAGATCATTGCTTCTCGGCAAAAATTGGGGATTTTGGGCTTGCTAGGTTGAAGCTAGAGAATAGTCAATTTGAAGTTGAGGTGAAGGTAAATGCAGTGGAGGAGGAGAAGAAGGAAAGAAAAGAAGAACATGACAGCAACCGTGGTTGTGCAGTTGAAGATTGTGGATCCGTGGCAGAGGAAGCTGAGAGCGTAGCCACCGGCTTTGAGGAATTCAACGTCGTGGGTGTTGATCAGTCACCTGAGAGCTGTTTAAGAATTCCTGTTTCAGAGACTTCACCAGAGACAGTGGATGTCGCCACGACTTCGCCAGAGACTGCTTTGGGGGCTGCAGCGATGGTATACCCCTCAGAAGGGGTTTTTGACAGAGCTAACAGTGTGGAGAAGAAAAGTGGAGATGGTAGCAGTGGGAATGTGAAGGAATATGTTATGGAGTGGATTGGATCAGAGATCAAGGCTGAGAGGCCGAAAAGCGAATGGATTGCAACCTCGTCGGTAAAGAAGTCAGAGAAAAAGAAGAACAAGAAGCGATTAGATTGGTGGATGTCTATGGATGATGAAAAGAGTACCAAGAATCTGAGAAAGGAGAAGAGAAGGCCAGCGAGGGAGTGGTGGAAGGAGGAGTATTGTGAAGAGCTAGCAAAGAAGAGGAAGAAAAAGAAGCCCCAAAAAGAGGGTGACTTCTGGCCAGTGGATGATGAAATGTACAGAGAGAAAAAGAAGAGGAATAGAAGCAAAAACCATGGCAGCCGAGGTAGCATCGATTGGTGGTTAGATGGGCTTAGCGGCGAACTCTGGAGAGCTCGTGGGAACAGCCATGATGATATTCCCAAGAGTGGTGGCATTAGTAGCACTCCAAGTATGAGAGGAACCATGTGCTACATTGCCCCTGAATATGGCGGCGGTGCAGATCTTTCTGAGAAATCCGATGTTTATAGCTATGGAGTTTTATTGTTAGTTGTTATAGCTGGAAGAAGACCCTTACAGGTCACAAATTCACCGTTATCAGAATTCCAGCGGGCCAATCTCTTATCGTGGGCTCGTCATCTCGCTAGAGCTGGAAAGCTGATCGATTTGGTTGATCAGTCAATTCAGTGTTTAGATCGAGATCAAGCTCTTCTTTGTATCAAGGTTGCCCTGATTTGTGTGCAGAAATTTCCTGCTCGCAGACCCTCCATGAAAGAGGTCGTGGGGATGCTAACCGGTGGGTTGGAGGCACCCCAACTACCAGCCGAACTGTCCCCATCGCCTCCATCTCGCTTCCCTGTTAAGTTGCATAGGAAGACTCGATGAAACAAAGCCTTTTCTTGTATATGATGATACTCTGTTTTAGATAATTTATTCATCATCTTTGTAGGTGATTGGTGTGGGAATCTAATCAAATAGAAAAAGAAAGATTGTATGTTTGAGATATGAGTTGTTCGTGATATCTTGTTTCCTTCAGTCTTGGCGTCTTGGCGGTGATGAGAACTCATAAGATATTTGTATATAAACAAGTTAAGGTGGATAGAAATAGTGTTGGTGACAACAGAAAACTGAATTGAGATTGAGAGGAGGAGTGATTTGAATGATGGGGAGGGAGGTCCTTTTATAGGGGATTCCAGAGTGGGTTGAGATTTTCTAGGGTGATTCTGTAGTCGGTTGAGATTTTTGTGGATGAATTTGAATTTGAAACCAATTCAAATTCTATTCTATTATTAGTTATTATTACTTTCAACACCCTCCCTTAAACTGAATTCTGCGAAATCAGTTTAGGACTTCATTTCATCTTCTTGATATACATCTTGGATTCTGCATATCCCCATCTTTCTTCTGAGCTTTTCGAACAATGGTTGTTTCAAGGGCTTTGTGAATAGGTCTGCGATTTGTTCATCACTTCGGCAAAAGTTGAGTTCAATAATGCCTTCTTTACACAAATCACGCAAGAAATGAAATCGAACATCGATGTGCTTGCTCCTTCCATGTAACACAGGATTTTTAGACAACTTAATAGTTGACATATTATCACAATATATAACCGTCGTACTTGGTTGCTTCTGATTAAGAATTTCAAGCATTTTTCTTAACCAAACTGCTTGGCACGAGCATGCTGCTGCTGCCACAAATTCTGCTTCTGTCGTTGAGAGTGTTACAATAGGTTGCTTCTTTGAAGACCAGCAAATAGCTCCTGAACTCATCAAGAAAATACTTCCTGAAGTACTTTTACGATCGTCTATATCACCTGCATAGTCGCTATCTGTATAGCCAACTATCTTCGGATCATCTCCTTTTTTGTAGAATACCCCTAAATCAGAGGTTCCTCTCACATAACGAAGTATCCTTCTTGCTGCATTGAGATGTTTTTCCGTTGGATGCTCCATGTAACGACTTATCATACTAACCGCATACATGATGTCTGGTCTTGTTGAAGTTAGATACATCAAACTTCCCACAATTTGTTTGAAATACCTATTATCAACCTCTCGCCCGTCAATGTCCTTGTGCAACTTTAAACCCAATTCTGATGGAGTTCCAAATGTGCGCTCATCCAATTTAAATCTTTCAAGTAATTCTTGAGCATACTTCTTCTGACAGATAAAGTTACCTGCGGGAGTTTGAGTAACTTCTACTCCAAGAAAATATCTCATCAAGCCAAGATCTGTCATTTCAAATTCCTTCATCATGCTCTTCTTAAAAAATTCAAACATTTCTTCATTATTGCCTGTAAATATTAAATCATCAACGTATAAGCAAATAATGATAATGTTACCTCCCTTTTCAGTTTTCACATACAAC
>NW_019272024.1:723637-725218 GCF_002738345.1 Cucurbita maxima | reverse complement strand
TCGTACTCATAACCGCATCAGGTCTCCAAGGTGAACAGCCTCTGGTCGATGGAACAATGTAGGCAAGGGAAGTCGGCAAAATACCGTCGAACCTCAGGATGGCGGATTGGCTCTGAGGGCTGGGCACGGGGGTCCCAGTCCCGAACCCGTCGGCTGTTGGTGGACTGCTCGAGCTACTCCCGCGACGAGAGCTGGTCGCTGCGTGCCGGCCGGGGGACGGACTGGGAACGGCTCCTTCGGGGGCCTTCCCCGGGCGTCGAACAGTCAACTCAGCTCTGATACCAGTTGTTGGTGACAACAGAAAACTGAATTGAGATTGAGAGGAGGAGTGATTTGAATGATGGGGAGGGAGGTCCTTTTATAGGGGATTCCAGAGTGGGTTGAGATTTTCTAGGGTGATTCTGTAGTCGGTTGAGATTTTTGTGGATGAATTTGAATTTGAAACCAATTCAAATTCTATTCTATTATTAGTTATTATTACTTTCAACAAATAGAAGATATGGTTCCTCTGTTTTGCTGATCTTCTAACACAGAGTTTAATAAAGTGCATGACAGATTCTAATTGCTTCAAGGAAGCTATGTTTTCTCATTGATTTTTACAACTAGGCATGCCTTTGGCTTTTGTTGAACGGAAATGATAGTACACATCCGGACCGAAACATTCTTTATAAGAGTACGAAAATCTCTTACTATTGTTCAAACGGGGAGGGTAATGACGATACATAACTGATAGTTTAATGCAAAAGTATCCATCTTTTTTCCCTTGGTCAGCTCTTCCATCATTCACTATCATTACGGATTAAACCCTCTAGTTTCCCAAGTCTAAGAAGCATTTGGATGAACAAATGGTCAAAGATTCAGCACAATTATGGGTATTGGATCTGGTAATGACCACCTGGTGCGGAGAGCATGAAACAGACACAGATTTCACTCTACCTCGTCCTTTCTTCCCTGTTTCTCGGGCTGTTGTATGACTGGATAGCATTTTGGATGGTCCAGATTATTTGGTAAAAGAAGTAAACTCGTCGGCAGAGAATTTTAATAACTCACATTCTTACAAGCAAGTCTTCCAATGAATGAACTTTGCCTTTACATTCTTACACTTCTTTTTTCAACACGCTTAAATTGAACCAACATACTTCTTCTTTTGATCATTTTTAATTATGGGGCTAGACTTTTATTACATTCCTTAATCATGAATTTTTATTTTATGTGAGAATAAAATTTAATTATGGGTCGTGATGGCATGTATCATCGTTACAAGGACCACATTTTTGTAGACATGTTTTGTTCTTCTTCTAATCGATGTGGGATCTCACATTCTATTCCCTTGAAGCCCAGTGTCCTCGCTGGTACACTGCTCAGTGTCTGACTTTAATGTCATTTGTAACAGCTCAAGTCCATCGTTAACACATATTATCTGTTTTAGTTTGTTATGTATTGTCACAAATCTCACCGTTTTAAAACTCAACTATGGAGAGGGCTTAGCACTACTTCATTCAGAGTTAGTTACCGTACGGTGCGAGACATTGGTCGGAGTAAGGTTAGATCCTTTCCATAATAGACTCGTTTTAAAATTGT